>NC_139914.1:14735495-14810495 GCF_905171665.1 Trachurus trachurus
AAATATCTGAAAAAATATGGTTTTGTACGAACATTAAAATATTCATGTATTGATGAATCAATGATGATGTATCACTAATTTATCACTGATTTATCACTAATTATTTTTTTTATAGTGCAATAATCTAAAAACAGCACTGAGGGTTTTTCTTTGGAGTATTTTTGAACATTTTATCAATGAAAGATGTGACATGATCCATCTCTAAGTGTGTAACGGGGCTGCAGAGCTGCAGCCGGGCCGTTTAGCACTTCCTGTAGGCTTGTGATTCTAAGTGAAATATCTCAAACTTGAGGTGTTCATAATCCCCCAGGATGAACTGTAGTAATTTCAAACTTCACGCACCTTGAAGGCGATGGGCAGCGTCTTGTTGCACCTCCAGTGCGTCGGCAGCACCGAGCACAGGAAGTTGGGGCTGTCGGTCTTCACCAGTTCGCCCGGATGATCCGAGATCACCTGCGGGAACAAACAAACATCAGCCGGGTGAGCAGGGCCGTTGCTAGGAATTCTGGGCCCCCTTAAAGAATACTAAAGTGGGCCCCTGACTTTTCCACTTTTTTTTTCTGAGACTACATAGTATTATCATTTTTTATTTAGCCTACTTTGTTTTGATGCTAATGCAGCATTACTATGAGTATTAGTCAGGGTCTAAGCCAGAGATGTCAAACTCAATTTAGTTCAGGGGCCACAAACAGCACAATTTAATCTCAAGTGGGCCGGACTAGTAAAATAATAGCATAATAACCTTTAAATATATCTAAAAAACTGAAATTTTCCTCTGTTTTGGTACATTAATAAGATGTTTTACAGTTACTGAACTATCCTGTTACAAAACGTATTATGAACCACCTGAAATTTCTTGATAAAAACATGTGCAATTTCAAATTTTCGCACTTGACAAATTCATCCTGAGGGCCAGATTGGACCCTCTGCAGGGCTGGTTCTGGCCCACGGGCCGCATGTTTGACATCCCTGGTCTAAGCAGAATAATTCAGTCATACAAAGATACTGGGGTTTTTGTGGGCCCCACTGGGCGCTGGGCCCCTAGAATTACACTGCAAAATCTCAAAATCTTTCCAAGAATATTTGTCTTCTTTCATGTCAAAATGTCTCAATTTTAGTCAAAACTAATCTCTTTCCACTTAAAATAAGACCTAAAAATGAACTTGTTTTTAGATCATTTTCACTTGTTTCAAACTAATTTTCACTTGAAATAAGTAGAAAAATCTGCCAGTGAAAGTAAGTTTTTTGTGCTTGTAATAAGAAAGAAAAACTTGATCGACTGTCAGATTTTTCTACTTATTTCAAGTGGAAAAAAGTAAAAAGTGTCTAAAAACAAGCTGCTTTTTAAATGTGATTAATCTGATTTTAAGTAGAATGAGATTTATTTTAACTAGAAATAAGACAAATATTCTTGGTAAGATTTAGAATTTTTGCAGTGTATCGTCACCTTTCTCCCCTATACAACGGCCCTGGGGGTGGTGCAGGGGGGCAAGGTGGGGCAGGGGGCATTGGGGGGGGTCTAAGGTCTTACCTCCACCATGCCGCGGTCGGCCAGACGCAGCTTGCCCACCAGGGCGGCGCCGCCCCCGGCCTCCTGGGCGCCCAGCGGCAGCGCCTCGGTCATCTTCCCCCCCGAGGCGAGGGTGGTGGAGGGGGGGGTGTAGCGCCGGCCCGAGGCGGGGTCTGGGAGGGGACAGGACATTCATTATTATTATTATATAATATATATATACATTCATATTGTTTCATCTCTTCAAGATGCTTCAGCAGTTTCTTCACTTAATTCAGCTTTGTTTCGATTGATTGATTGATTGTTTTTTATTTCGTATGAATGACAGACATATGTACATACGAAAAGGATAGGTAAGAAGCCAAAATCTTATGAGGAACCTCCCCCCTTGCAACTATTACATTTACAATCTATCCTGGTGTAGAGACAATATCACTAAGCTACTTACATATAATACAGAGACAAGTTTGAAGACATGATTCAGTAAGCAAACATTGTTAAATAAGAAAAAAGACGAGTGTGGGTTGCTTTGGCAAAACTCATACATAATTCATACCTCACACTTTATGAGAAATGAGGAATAGCTTTCTTCTAACTTATTAACGCAATTTCATAAACAAGGAAGAACAATGATTAACTTAATTTCACCAATGTCTATAATAACTGTAAATTGCATGAAGACATTTGATTCAATCATCATGTACAAAACACACAAAGCCTTAAAGCTACGAGCCGACATCAAAACCTTCAGAGAGCCGTTCCCTGCCCCTACGCATCCAAGATCTGTCCATATCCTTTCAACAATTTATTCAGCTTCTTTCTACTGTAGTTATTTTTTTAATTTCTTATCTAGGTGGGGAATGATTTAAATGTAGCTAGGAATGATTTGACAAATGTTAAATTATTTTTTGCTTGGTATTTGCTGAGTATGTGCATGTAGGTGTGTGTATGTGTGTGTAGATGGCATGTGTGCTGGTTTGTTTATGTAAAGGCACTGTATATAGCCTACATATATTTACATGGTGTAAAGGTTTAGGGCGTCTATCAGCTTGTAGCTTAATTTCTTATCTATAAACATGAAACTGAGAGAAAATCTTTAACTGCTGAACATCCAAATGAATGAATGGGATTTAGTGTAAATACAATATGATGATTGATGATTTAATGTTCCATCTTATTCCAGTTTAGAAATAGAAACATAATATCAGTGTAACAGGAGGAAACAGGATGTATCAAATAAGACATAACACACACACACATGCACACACACACACACACACACACACACACACACACACACACACACACACCCATATATACACAGTGCATGATGACACACTCTAAGGAATGTGTGGTCAGCAGCAGTTCTCCTGTTCCTGCTCTTTCTTAGGCTTTTATTTTGAAACCAAAAATTAAACAGTGGATTTTTTCCCCCTCCAGTTCAGATCATGTGATAAAATGTAGAATAACAGGTAATAACAGGTGAGGGGGTTTTAACACAGACGGACAATGATGCTGCTTCAGTAAATTACTCTTATTTAGATTCAATCACACAAAAAAAGTGAAATATATTTAAAAATCTGAATAAATCTGATTCATATGTGTGAATCTAAAGTCTGATTATAAACACACACAAAGCCAAGCAGAGATAAAAAGGCACAGTTGCAGATTTTCCACAGTCAGAAACTCAACAGCAACAACAATAATGATGATGATAATAATAATATTTTTTACATTTTGAATAAGAAAGGTTAAAAAAATAATAAGACAGTCACCTCATATTGTAGTTTAAAAACAAAAGGACAGAAAATAACACCTAAAAAACAGACTTATCAACTACATCAACATGTCATATTGTTTTTATTCAAGTAATATCAATCAAATATCAGGATTTACTCTTAAACAATAACATTTAAAGCAAAAAAAAAGATGAGAATGAAAAGTAAACAGACTTATAGATCATAATATGATATGGATAAAATAATAATAAAACCAGGAAGTGACAGAAAATCTGATAACACACAGATTATGGAAGTGGAAGTACATGTATGATAAACCTATTGATCCTGATATTAATAATAAATGATCCGTTTTTTGCTTTGATTTCATTTAAAAGCAGCAGAAAAGACACATTCTCACTGTTTGTCCTTGTGTCATAATAAGATTAAAGCTTCAACTCCCTGAGTGATGTTCACATCATGAGTCTGCAGGCTGAGATGTGAAATCCTCCGCGCGTCAAAACGCACAGGAAGGAGAGAAACACCACTTATTCAGTTCATTTCCCTCCACCTGCTCCCTACGTGTTACACTAATGGAGTCAACGACTAAATAAAATAAATTATAATAAAAATAAACTTATGAGAAACACTAAGAAGAAGATCTTTTACCGTATTTCGCGTCCCACAGAAAAACCATTGGTGCGCCACGGTGCGTTCACGGCTCCTCGCTGGTGTAAAAAACAACAACCTCCTCAAGCTCCTTTCTGGTTTTTATTTAATTTCTCACCAAGACACTTCAGTCCTCTGTGTGTGTCTCAGTAGTGTCTCGCGCTGTGTAATCTGTCCATGCAAAGTGGGTAAAGTCACGGCGGATCTCGAGCTCCGTGCGTAAAAGCCGCGCGTAGGTCTTTGGATCAGGGTTTTCTTCTCTTTCTTTTCTTTTTTTCTCAGGTCAAAACGTTTCTCTCCTCTTCTCCATCCAGAATAAAACCCACTCTGCGACTCGTTGTGGATTTGCAACCTTTAAATGTCCAACTGTGTCGCTTTAAACGTCTCTTCCCCCTCTGTCTCTCTGTCTCTCTGTCTCTTCCCCTTCAGAAGACTAAAGTGCAGCCGCTCTGACAGCGCCAGGACTTTACCGGCAGAGGGAATTTGCATCTCGCTGTCAGCCAATGAGAAGCCGAGCCGCTGTCTGTCGCTGCGAATGCATTGGCCAATCAGCGTCACGTCCGTCCGAGCGGGGGCGGGGCTTAGGAGAGGAGAGGGGAGGGGAATAGAGGCTGCTGCTGCTGCTGCTGCTGCATGAACCCAAACCATGTGGTCGGCGCAAATCTATAAGAAACACTTTACAGCTTCAACTATATTTATATAATTTATCCATTTAAGTTTTCTTTCCCTCTTCTGAATGTAGCTACACATTATTTGCAACACCGTCTGCTCTTTTCCTTCTAAACTAAACTCCATCAATGTGAAGTGAAACCGGTGCCGGATTCAACCAATAGGGGGCAGTATGTGATCTGAATCCAGACCTGGAACAATGATGAAGACTTCAATCCTCTTTTATCTCTTTAACTGTTATTCCACATTATTTGTTTCAGATATTTCAACAAGTCTTATTTATTTGACTGTTTCTGAGGTGAAATATTATATTTTCTTGGTTTTTTTTTTAAATTAGTAACTATGTTTTTGGGGTATAATATTTAAAAAAGGTTGTGTTTTTGTTCCACAGCTTCACCTAGACTACGGAAAAACTGCTGTTTTAATTGAATGAATACGCAAATAATATAATATGTAGAGCATAAATCTGGATTAAAGTCACGCACCAGTATTATCAATCAGAATCAGCATCAGAAACACACACACACACACACACACACACACACACACACACACACACACACACACATGATGGTTATTGATTCACTGAAACATTTGTATGTTTCCAGTTTAACGTTGATTCATCTTCATTCGAAAAATAAGTCAATACCAATATCAAGTTACTCCGAAGAAGCTGAACGCAAAAATATTAATGTAGTCGTGAGAGTGACGCTGCACCATCTATACATTATATTCCAATCAATTCTATTTTACTTTATTTTACCTCTTAGACAATATTGCATGATGTATTAATTCATTTATTTTATTTTATTTATTGTAATGCATTAAGATATAACGGACTGATTTGTTTTTATATGGTTCGTTTTCATACGCACATTTTAGCACTCTTTTATTTTTATACTTTACTTTTATAAGTTTTCTACCATATCGTCATGGTCTTTATTAGTTCTGGACACTATGAATATTTGAATTTCACTGTATTTGCTTTTAGATGCAGGGCCGTTGCTAGGAATTCTGGGGCCCCTTAAAGAATACTAAAGTGGGCCCCCGACTTTTCCACTTTTTTTCTTAGACTACGTATGTATTATCATTTTTTATTTAGCCTACTTTTTTTATGTTAATGCAGCATTACTATGAGTATTAGTCAGGGTCTTATGCAGAATAATTCAGTCATATAAAGATTACTGGGGTTTTTTATGGGCCCCACTGGGCGCTGGGCCCCTAGAGTTATCATCACCTTTCTCCCCTATACAACGGCCCTGTTTAGATGCAACTTAAAAAGACATGAATTCTATTTAAATCTTAAATAACTTTAAAATTTTACCTCAAATTAATAATAATAATAACTTTTCCAGTTCTCTATACCCTGGCACAATAATAAAACTCCACGTCCATCACAACTCAAAGGTCGTCCGTGAACCGTGAGCGCTCCCTGAAGTCCGTCAGGTTGATTTAAGTGAAAGCATCGCGCTGTCGGAGGAGTTTTAGGGAGATGCCACTCCGCCTCTACGTCCATCCCTGCCGTAGCCAAAGGGGGGTGATAAAAAATGTAAATGCCTGCGCTCTCAGATGGACATGACGGCACTCGCCTTCAGAAATATCTATTTTTCACTTCTTCTTCGTCGTCGTCCTTCACCCTGATTTGAGCATCACCTTTGCTGGTGTCTGACTGAAGGCCGTTCTGCTAATGATTAGATGTTTACAGGGCCGTATAGGGGAGAAAGGTGATGATAATTCTAGGGGCCCAATGCCCAGTGGGGCCCATAAAAAACCCCAGTAGTGTTTGTATTACTGATTTATTCTGCATACACTGCAAAAACTCAAAATCTTACCAAGAATATTTGTCTTATTTCTAGTCAAAACAAATCTCATTCTACTTAAAATAAGACTCATCACATTAAAAAGTAGCTTGTTTTTAGACACTTTTTACTTCTTTCAAGCAGATTTTCACTTGAAATAATCTTGATAGTGGGGAAAAAGCACAAAAAACTTGCTTTCACTGGCAGATTTTTCTACTTATTTCAAGTAAAAAATTGTTTGAAACAAGTGAAAATGATCTAAAAACAAGTTAATTTTTAGGTGATGAGTCTTATTGTAAGTGGAAAGAGATTAGTTTTGACTAGAAATGAGACATTTGGACAAGAAATAAGACAAATATTCTTGGAAAGATTAAAGATTATGAGTTTTTGCAGTGTAAGACCCTGACTAATATGCTGCATTAGCATCAAAACAAAGAAGGCTAAATAAAAAATGATAATACATACGTAGTCTAAGAAAAAAAAAAGTCAGGGGGGAGGGGCCCACTTTACTATTCTTTAAGGAGGCCCAGAATTCTTAGCAACGGCCCTGGATGTTTATATTAAACCTTCGGCTGAAGCTGCGTTCAACTTCCTGTCTTTATAACCGGTCATTGAACATTTATCCTGAAGTCAAACACTGTGAAGAGTTCCCAAGGTAACATAACTGATAATAATAATTCAATTAATAAATTAAATATCTGAAATAAACAGGACTGGACGGACGTTGAGTCTCTGACCAATGAGGCGACACAAAGAGACGAGAAGACGACGGCGGTACTGAAGAGGAGTTGGATTTCGCTCAGTGAGCATTTCCCACCGTAACACGAGCTTCTCCTTGTCGTCTGATCTGGAATCAATATCCAGTCACAATCAGCTATCAAAGGTATTGATACCAGCTCTGCTGCATAATATCATGGCAGTGGAAAGACCGGCTCGGTCAGATATGATAAATATAAAACATCTTAAAATAACTCAATAATTACATAAGAGACTGACACAGCATCATGTGCATAATGTGTGTTGTAACATTGAGATATCTAGTTGGAATAAGTAATAAGAATTTCTACTACAATAATGGTGCTATTGTTATTATTATGGATGCCTGTCTTATCTTTTATAAAACATTACAATTGATTCAATTACCATAATTAACAAATTAACTGACTTTGACTGCTTCAATGTTTAAGCTATTTTGTTAACAGATAGTCACTGTAGATATTATAATCCGCTAATAAAATCAAAATAAACTCCTCGGTATTTTATTTCAAAAGGAAACCAATCCTAAAAATGTCATCCTGACTGTTTTGCTTAATTAATTTCATTAAGAAAAAGGTAAAACTACAAAAATATCACGGACCAGACAGACAGCGACTGTGAATCTATGTGACGTCGTCATCCAACCAAAATCCAGAACCATTAATACCAGTATCATTCGATAAAAGTCAAACATCCCAAAAAATCAGTTATAAAAAATGAATTCATTGAAAGCTAGGATGGATTCAGCCTCCAATGAGTCAAAATCTGTATCAGCAACAATGTTCACAATCTAGTCTAGTATTTGCACAAACATAGTCTTACAAAGTGGTGACAGAGCGCCAGGTGAACAAGGTGAGATGAAATGATATTCTGCGGAACGACGCACGCACAGGAATGAAAATGGGTTATGGTGAATGGTTCGCAAACGTAAACTGTTTTCAGAGTGGTTGAAAACACATGATGAAGAGATGAGAAGTGACGATGACTGTGATGATGTGAATTTAATTTAAAAAACCAACAGTTTTTACCAAAGAGTCTGTTGTTCCCTGTTCGGCCTTTCCTCATCAGGTACATGGCCCAGGACAAGGGGCCCGAGCTGGAAAACGCCCCGGGGTTCATCCTTCAGTCCTGGATGCAAAGGTGGCAACAGCTATAGGGGCCAAACTTCCAACAGAGCGGCGTCAAGGGAAAATCATAATAATAATAATAATAATAACGGGGAAAAATTATAAGAGAAAAGAAAAGAAAAAAATGCGTAAAATTTGGAGTCAACAAAGAAGGAGCTCCAGCCTGTCTTCACCTCCACGATCTTCTTATATACCCTGATTCTTTATCTCTTCAGCCCCCTCCCTCCCTCCCTCCCCCTCCGCTCACGTCCCGTTACATATTTGTAAAAAAAAACATATAAAAGTGCGAGGAGGAGGAGAGGATTCAGTCAAGCTTGATTCATTCCCTCCCTCTCTAAAGCGTAGCCATGGGGGACACCACTCCACTTTGCCCTCGGGCTCTTTAAAGCTGCTAATTTCATTTAGCTCCTCTTCCCCCCCTCTCCTCCTCCTCCTCCTCCTCTACCTCACAGTTTGGAAGTTTCTATCTGAAAATATCAAGGTCACGCTGAACTGAACTCCCCGACAGCCGTTCAGTTATGTGTAAAATGTTTCATTTCATAACCGAGCCACTTCCTGGTTCGAAACATGATGATGCGAATTCTCATTTGCGGACATTCGCACACGGCCAAAACCTACAATTTAAAATTCAATGGATGATGTTCAGAGATTCAATGGAACTGCCGATTGAGGCTTTAAATGTTTGCTGTACGGCTGTTACCATCTTGGTTTTGGGTCAGGAGAATCTCAACGCTGATAGGTTGTCCCAGCGAGGCATAACGCAAATATTTCGCAGGATTCCGCATGGATTTCGCATGGCGCCAAATGTTTCATTTCATAACCGAGCAGCCACTTCCTGGTTCGAAACATGATGATGCGGATTCTCATTTGCAGACATTCGCAGTGCCTATACTCTACAGTTTAAAATTCAATGGATGATGTTCAGAGATTCACTCAGGAAGTAGTACGGACTGGTTTGCGAACTGCCGTATTGAGCCTATAAAAGTTTGCGGTACGGCTGTTTCCATCTTGGTTTTGGGTCAGGAGAACCTCAGTGCTGATAGGTTGTCCCAACGAGGCATCACGCAGATATTTTGCGTGGATTTCGCGTCACTGCGGTCATTTGAGCCGCCGGCACAAATTCGCATTTGTTTTGTTTGTAATCTCATTGCGTGAAATGTTTGCCACCTATCATGGTACTGATTTTTTTCTAGAATTGTTAAACTTTTGTTATCGCTTTTTCTAGATTTTGTTTTTTAACTTTATTTTTCCCAAGAAGATTTTACCACTTTTTTTTTCTAGAAAATTTTCAACTTTATTTTTTACTCTTTTTTTTGGAGAATTTTACCACTTCTTTCTAGAAATGTTTTTAAAGAAATTGTACCACTTCTTTCCAGAAATGTCTCTGTAATATTTCCAAAAATTCAAACCATTGGCCCTAATTTGAATGTACAAAACTTTATTCAGTCTCGGAACAAATATTCGTGTATTTCTGGTGTTTGCTTAAAAATTTTGTCCAATGGGGGTCCATGGTCTAATTTAGGGGTCCTTGATGTAAAAAAGCTTGAGAACCACTGAACTAAGTGACCACATTAGGCTACTAGCTACAGTGTTTCCAACTTGGCGACTTTCTCGCTAAATCTGGCGACTTTCTAAACCCTCTTGGCGACTTTTTTTTGTCAAAAGCGACTAGCGACAAATCTAGCAACTTTTTCCGGTGTTGTTACAAAATTACATCATTTAGCGACTTCTAGCGACTTTCCTTATTGAGGAGTTGGCAACACTGCCTAGCTACGATGCTGCTAACACTGTTAGCTTTCAATTCAAGGCTAACTTTATAACTCATTTTTAAGCAGTCTCTGGGGCTACTGTACTTTCACACATTTCTACATTTGCGAAATAGCACATGAAAAATAATGTGTAATGTTTGCACACTAAAGACAACCAGTGATTTTAAATGGTTAAACGGAATTTTTGCCTCCTATGGTCGGAATGACGGTATTTTTTTCTATTTTAAACATCCTGGATTTCTGACTGGTCAGAATGGTGGGACGTTCGCATGTCGGAATATCGGTATGTCGGAATGACAGCATGTAACCATGAAAAATGATGTGTAATGTTTGCACACTGAAGGTAAACAGTGATTTTAAATGGTTAAACGGAACAAGAACTGACCACAGACAGTTTGTTTTCCTGCTACATATAATAAACTGTGTCAAGCATGAAGACTGATGATGAGTAACCTCGCTGGCAGTCTCTCAAAGCACACAGGAATACACTACACACACACACACACTAACTTTTTGGGAGCATGCACACTGCTGTTTCAGAAACACTCATTGAAAAACTAAATATCAGTTAAGAACATGTCACAATTATGATGAAGTGAAAAGTTAAAAAATGACAGCAAAATGTCCCTGTAAATAACAACATCCACAGGTTTCTGAGGTAAACTGTACATTAGCATCGTTGTGCGTTGTGTGTCGGTCAAAACTATAAACACAAGACGCCACGACGACCAAACCTCAAGGTGACCACGACGACACAGAGAAACGGGTGGACACTGAGCTTCCCACAGCCGCTCTCCCAGAGGAACCATGGCTGCTGTCATCACCACAACTCTCCCTGTGTGTGTGTGTGTGTGTGTGTGTGTGTGTGTGTGTGTGTGTGTGTGTGTGTGTGTGTGTGTGTGTGTGTGTGTGTGTGTGTGTGTGTGTGTGTGTGTGTGTGTGTGTCTGGGTTATGGTGTGCCACAGTGGTTGTTCACACTGGAGCGAACCAAGTCTACAAAGGGTTTTTCTTTGAGTGTGTAATTGTGTGTGCGTAAACTCATCCGTATATTGTGTTTCTTTTTTCTAGTTTATCTAGTTGAATTTCAAACTCATGGAACAGCAAAAAATAGTTACTTTTATATACTTTTACTGGGGTCAGCCCTATGTTCCCTCAGGTTTATGTTGCCTTATTTCTAAGAATTTTCTCAAAATGAAACTACGTCAAGTCATTTTTATTTTAAAGGGATGATTCGGAGTAATTTCAAACTAGGGTCCTTTGCACCATGACCTACAAACTTTCTAATGCTTTGTTTACTACTACTAAGACTATTTGTACTACTGTAGAAGTCTGTTGTCTAAATTGCACTAACTCATGGAGGTGAGTTTAATTTCGGTATAAGGGTTCATCACTCAACCCTATGTTGGAGTAGCGGTGTTGGAAGGGGTCAGCTCTGTGTTCCCAGGGCCCTATGTTCCCAGATTTAGCTAAAAGCTACATTACATCTGTAGTCAACTGCTACTGGGTAACAGGTTGGGTGTAATTGACGACCAACTTGGGAGAAATGGGGATAAAATCTGATGCAAATTGATCCTAAAGGAAATGTGGGAACATAGGGCCTAATTTTGGAAAGAAAAAAAAACCTTAGAAATGAGGGAACATAGGCACGCTCCCCTTTTACTCATGCACTTTGTTTCTTTGCTCTCTCATATGCGATTAACATCCCATAAAAATGAATGGAGACAATGTTCAAATACTCAAAGACTGTCTCTTCGCATGAAGTCAATATCATCACCATTCTTTGGCCTAGAAATGTCATTTAAATTTTAAACAGATCCCAAGCTTTTCAGCGAACCATTTACACAGCGTTTTGCTGTCGTGTACAGTTTTAGCTCTTTTTTCTTTCTTTTTTTCAGAATCTAAATCTTAGCGTATGTATTGTAAAAGTTATTATGGCTGCGAATTACACTCTTAAATTATTATTATTTTTTTAAATATATGTTTTATGTAGGAAAATTTGCACTAGATTGTACCGTTCAGCTGCTGTTTTAACATTAATTGTAAGTTTAGATATGTGTGATACAGTTCTTTCTGCAGGGTAAAAGGTCACCTCCACCACACAATTGGTAGAAAACCATTAATACTATATAAGATGAAGCAGAACTAGGACAATAGGTGATATTATTGAACACTGGTTTGCAATCTAGCATTTATCATGTAAATTAAGATGACTTTTAAACAGACTTTTTAGTGTCCCACATTAGGGAACGGAGATTGCCGCAAAAAACTTTGCAATCAGAGTTGAAATATGTCTGGTATTTCTTTTAGGAGTGTGATATCGGAATTTTCTCTTTGGATTCCATTAGATCACAACCTAAGGATTTCAGAATGGTACAGGATGTAGATTGAAAGTGTTTGCTTCATGTCGCAATAGAGACCAGTTTGCAGAAGTCTAAATTGCAAAAAATGTCCCATATTAGGCGAATTCACCCTATATTAGGCTAATGTACAACGATAATTAAGGTTTTATTAAGAAATGTGATGAATGTGTGTCTGTTAAATGTTAAATTGTTTCGCATGTGAGTTGTTTTAGTTCTTGGATTTCATGTGATGACATACAGTATCTGATAATCTAAAAGTGGCCGAAGCGGCTGAAGAGGAAACTGTCCCTGTGTCGGTGCCAGCGGCTGTCTGTCCCCAACGTCCCCTGAGCTCGGGCCACCCCGAGGCCAGGGACAGTGGCATGGCGAGGATCGATACCACACACACACACACACACACACACACACACACACACACACACACACACACACACTTGCTGCCACCCTGAGTGAAGGATCAATAGAGGAGAGTTGTGTTAGATACATCACACATGTCCGTAAAGCATCACATACTGGTTATTATAGTGGATAAACATCTTATATTTCTTTTATTAGTAAATTATATAGTTTGATATTAAATCAATGTTATTAATCTTCTGTTATTATAATAAAATCCAATTAAATATTTCAGATAAATTCCATTAATAATTTAAAATGGGAAGTGGTCGAGTCAGTTCAGTGTATTTGTATTGAAGCGTTCTCATCAATTGATCAGTGACAGGAGAGTTACCAATTGTCTCTAGTTATTCTCTCTCTCTCTCACATGCACACACACACACACACACACACACACACACACACACACACACACACACACACACACACACACACACACACACACCTTGTCAATAATTCATGAGCTGTATTGTGCGGATGCAGTTAACTGCCGCTTAAAAGTAATTAATTGATTTTCTGACATATCAGTTAGCAACAGCACCAAATGACACACACACACACACACACACACACACACACACACACACACACACACACACACACACACACACACACACACACACAGCTGTATCTGTTTTGTATGTGCGTGGACCGACCGAACCGATCATTCCGCGGAGGAGGAGACTTTGCGAACACTCGGCTTTGGCTCGTCTGTTGAATCATTTTACGGCATTTTTAACAACATCAGTGGCTGTAAAGCAGGGCCGGCCCAAGGCAAACACCTGCTTGGGGCCCCGAGACTATTGGGGGGGGGGCCCAAAAAGGCAAGTAACTTAAAAAAAAAAAAACACTGCGTAATTACAAAAAACTTTAATTATTGTTGTATTTCAAATTGTTGTTGCACTTTTCTGTTGCAGTATATTTAAAACCAAAAATTTTAAAAAGCAGATGATGTGCACTGCAAAAACTCAATATCTTACCAAGAATATTTGTCTTATTTCTAGTCAAAATGTCATTTCTAGTGAAAACAAATCTCATTCTACTTAAAATAAGACTCATCACATTAAAAGCAGCTTGTTTTTAGACACTTTTTACTTCTTTCAAGCAGATTTTCACTTGAAATAAGTAGAAAAAATCTGATAGTGGAGCAAGTTTTTCTTCCTTATTACAAACACAAAAAACTTGCTTTCACTGGCAGATTTTTCTACTTATTTCAAGTGAAAATTAGTTTGAAACAAGTGAAAATGATCTAAAAACAAGTAAATTTTTAGGTGGTGAGTCTTATGTAAGTGGAAAGAGATTAGTTTTGACTAGAAATGAGACAAATATTCTGGAAAGA
Source organism: Trachurus trachurus (assembly GCF_905171665.1). Taxonomy (NCBI): domain Eukaryota; kingdom Metazoa; phylum Chordata; class Actinopteri; order Carangiformes; family Carangidae; genus Trachurus; species Trachurus trachurus. The sequence goes on from NC_139914.1 coordinate 14,749,609, forward strand.
TTTTGAGTTTTTGCAGTGTGTTTACAGTAAATGCATTGTCTGTTGGTTTATTTTGTTACTTTTAGTCGACATTCAATTTGAAGATTAAATGTAAATCAACCCAGGCTGCACTTTTAGCTGAATTTGGTGCCATTTCAGAATAAAAACCATAGATGGGTAAAAACCTGCCAGGATATGTAATAGGGGGGCACCTTAGGGCCCCGTAGAGGTTTGGGCCGGCCCTGCTGTGAAGCCAGATGGAGGAAGAGGACACAAGCTGATGGTCAGCAAAGGTTGCCGGGGGTCACCAAAGGTCACTGTGGGCTAACCGCAAATCTATACGGCATAAATAATAATAATAAATACTTCTCAGACTAACGGTTCCAGGAAACAAATCAACACACTGAGTCAACAACACAACAACACAACAACTTCCTGTTGTTCTTGGTGCTGCTGCTTTGTTCTCCTGATGCTGGTCTGTGGTTCAGCACCTCAGATAAACGCTGCTGCAGCTCTCTAACAAGTTTCCTTTATTACAGATAAGAAGAAATGTCCCATAATTCATAGCTAAAGTAGAGGTTTACCAGCGCAGATGCATAGAAATATAGAAAGAACTAAGGTTTATACAGAGTTCAACTTCCTACTCATTTGAAATTTCTAAATTAAAGACTTTTTCCAGACTTAAAGGTAAAAAAAGAAAAGAAAATTAAGCCGGGATATGTTGGGTATCCTGCTGAATTTAGCCTCAAGTCGGTTGTTCAAAAGCAGGCTAAATCTATCCTGATCAGAAATCAGAAATCAATGTGTTTCATACAGTTATTCCATGTTCTTATCTACATATTGGCCTGATTTATAACCAAACTAAATACATTTACAAATCTGTGTCCATCTATGATATTTTCTATGACCACTCGTAGCTAAACATCACTGGCTTCTCATAGCATTTTTTATATATATATAGGCCTGGGACGATAATCAATAAATCAATTAATCGCACGATAAATGAAAATGAATTCGATAGTTTTTTCGGCCTCGATAAATCACCATGTGCATGCGCACATAATTGTTTTCCTCCAACCAGGCTGGATGACAAGAGGTTTCACTCATGCATCGGTCTCAGCACCTGGGCCGTTTGTTTTGCAGAATGAAAGAAGTGAACCCTCTTTTCAGTCATCCAGGATCTTTGTTTCCCAGAATGCATTTGGCAGCAACCGGCATCGCTAGCTGTAAAGCTAAACAGCTAAAAGCTATTTTACCGTAATTCTCGCTGCTGCGCTGTTAACACGGCACTTTTTAAAGTTTTAATATTTTTTCATGCCAGAAAGTCACAGTTTAGACCCCAGTCTGTGGTCAGTTTATCCACATCGCCTGTTAGGAGATTTCCTCCGACGTTTTTGGAGCTAATGTGGTAGCAGCGAGCAGGAGGAGCGGGGCTTCCCACAGTCTGCAGCTGTCTGTCTGCAGCAGCTCACGGGCCGGTCAACCTCCGTCATTGGGGGAGAAAACGACTAAGAAAACTTATCAGCAGGTTTTTAGAGGTTTACCGCCGGCTGGTTTAATACTTTTTAGAAGATAAATGCTAGTCTCATTGATGAAATCTTACATGTCATGTGTGGAAGTCACATTAGTTTGTTTGAATGAAAAGTGGAGCTTCAGTGTAACGTTATTGGACAGAAGAGAGCTGCACTGCACTGTTTAGTATTTTTTGTTTATTTTATTTTTTTAGGATAGTAGCTATATAAGTTCTTGTCATTCCAATTACAATGGTTAAAAAAAAATACTCATGAGAAATAAAAGTTTATCGCATTTAAAAGGGTCTACTTGCATTATTATGAAATATTATTATTATATTAGTGGTTAATTTGTTCTAAAAAAAATGTGTCAATAATATCGTTTATCGTCAATAATTTGTGGGACAATATATCGTCCAGCAAAATTTGTTATCGTCCCAGGCCTATATATATATAAAATATGTTACAAAATATATTGGCCTAAATATTGGTTGAGGTAAGAAAATAAGAATACAATTGAGTGAGTGTGAGCAGCAACCACCTTCCAGTTGCATTTTTGCTGTATGAACTTGTATTACTTAAGATTATAATGAATCTGTGCAATGAATCATCTTCCACTGCTCATCATTAAGGCAAAGTGCACAACTGTTCATTTGTGAAAGGAACTTGAGTTGTGATCATAGTTTCAGTTTTCGGTGCTTTTTTTAAATTTTATTTTATTTAAAGAGGTGATTGACATGACGTCAGCGTTAAGTTCCTGTTGATTGGAGGAAAGCAGCCGCACCTGTGATCAATCTCTGTCTCTACTGACGAGAGAATTAGTTCCACCTGGCTGGACCAAGCCGCTGCTCCTCAGCCTGGCTCGACGTTACTGCAAACAATTACCTTTTTCCAGACTTCAAGGTAAAAAAAATTCTAATAATTTGTGACATTTGAGTAAATAGCCTAGTTGTGTATCATGAAAATAAATACTGCAATAAATAATTAGTTTTTTCATGCCATTATGTCACCAAATAATTTCCAGGAGATTGCAGCTAAGTACAGCAAAAATAATTAACCCAAATAACGTCAGATAAGACCAAACCCAGATAAGTATTAAAGGGATAGTTCACTCAAAATTGAAATAGATATATTACATAAATAGTAATGTTTGTCCAATCAGTGGTTTTATTTATAAACTTTACAAACATCAGATTAGTCTAAACGGCGATATAGATACATGAAAACTTAGATATACTGTATATGCACACAAAAAAATGTTGGGTTATTTCTGTAACCCAATTTCTGAGTTATTGGTGTTGAGTTACATTTTTGGGTTATTTTTCCAGAGTTTAACCCATTTTCAGGGTTATAGGGCTACGAATTTAACCCAATTCCTGGGTTGTGTAAGTAATTGGGTTATTTTTCAGTGAGTAACCCATTTGTTGGGTTAAGGGTTGGGTAATTCTGTGACTTAAAGTGATAGTTCGCCCAAAATTCAAATTTCACTCATTATCTACTCACCCTCATAGCTCATTCAGCTTATAGCTTTCTGCATTGTCTCGCATTTCCATCAGGAAATGCATTTTCTAGTTTTCTTTTATTATTATTTATAGAGTTTTTGGTTTTTTTTGAGAAATTGCCGTTTAATAATTTGAGTTAAAACCTGGTTTAGTTCCGGTTAAAGTCAAGTTTAAGATTTAGGCGTCCTCACAGCTATACAAAGACCAGTGTGTGTGTGTGTGTGTGTGTGTGTGTGTGTGTGTGTGTTGTGAATTATTCAGCCAGCCGCTGCGATGAGAGAAGACTGTCTTATCACGGTTAAACTAAACATTGATTTTCTGACACAAGAAATGAAATGAAGAGAGAGAAAGAGAGAGGAAAAGAGGAAAGAGAGGAGTGTACCTGATCAAACACGTTAACGTTTCAAGTTAGTAAAATGTTCACACTGATGCAGAGATGGAAAGAAAATAGAAAGAAGGAGAGACGGGTAAGAGAGAAAGACAGAAAGACAGAGAGGGGGAGGACAAGTCAGACAGAAAGACAGAGAGGAGTATGAAAAAAAGCCCCAGGCTGTGTTTAGTGCAGTTTGAATGGCTGAGCAGATGCATTAGAGCAGAAATTCTTATCTATCACACACACACATACACACACACACACACACACAGCCGTTCAGCCAAGCAGGTCTTGCCCACCCACCATCCTGAAGTCCATGTGCGTTTCCTCCTTTATTCTTTTGGTCATTTTGTCTATTTATTAGTTATTGGATTAAAACCATGGAGACATATTGCCGTACCAAATGTACCCACCTAAAGCTGAGTCTGATACCTAACGAGGTCCGATTCTGCAGCTCTTTGTGAGTCCACAGGTGATCCCAGACCAGGGTCCCATCTGTAAAACCTGTTGTCATCCCTGTTGAACGTGTCAACAGAGCCTCAAGTGAATGAAGACATCCTGATCACAGGACTGGTCCAAACTACCCAACCATAACCATAACCCAGTGGTTCCCAACCTTTTTTGGCTTGTGACCCCATTTTCACAAATTTCTGGCGACCTGCCTCAATCAAGATGTGCCAGCTCAGATTTTATATGCTGCATTTATTTGAACTCGATTTATATTTGAGAAAGTGAAAGTATAGAATACAGTTGTTTAAAGGGATAGTAGCATGTTTTTTTTAAAGTGTGGTTGTATGATCTACAAATAGCCCCTAAGTACTTTAATTGCAGTAGAAGACTCTCTGCACTCCTCCCGTTAGCAACGCCAGCCCATAATAGCCCTGCCCAGAGATTTACAACATACAGTGTTGTGAACAGACCCAAAGAAACGGCCTATTTTCACGGCCTGAAAGAGGTTTTACCTGAAAAAAAATACACAGTTCCATTCTTCACTATAATATAATTTTTTCCAGCCCTTCAAAGTGCAGGAAAAACACAGTTTTTATTTGGACCTAACCAACTCACGTATCCCTCCGCCCAGGGTTAGCGCCGCCGATCAGCAGTTGGTTAGGTCCAAATAAAAACTGCACTTTGATTGCCTGTGGGGTTTTTAATGATAATTTTAAAAATAATAATTAGTTTTAAAGCAGATATCAGTGGAATGTTTTTGTTAATATAAGTCCTAAATAGTCCTATTTTCCGTCAGCAATCACTTACATGAAGTATTTCAGCCTAAACACGAGTCTCTCCGTCACTCTGCTCTGCTGTAACCCGAGGAGAAAATTTTCCTTGTGGGATACAAGTGTTATCCAATGAGGAGAGAGAACGGCATGAAGGGCTGTGTGTGCAGCCAAGGGATGCGCGTGAATGTGGTGACGTAGCACGAGGACCAATTGATGCCTGACAAGGGCGGGGGCTGCTAACTCATGGTGCGTTCAAAGAAACTCGTACTTTGTGTTTTTCCTTCCTGTGAAGTCATACCAGTTCGATCTGGTACGAGTTCACGGGTCGGAAGTTACGAGTGGCCGTTATAGGGAACTTTCACAGACAACAGGATGGTAAAAACACGAGCTACGGGTTACCTGGAACGCTATCAAGTCGTAGTTGTGACTTGAAGCTGTAACTTACGGTTTCAAAAGCCTGCCTTGAACGCAGCATTAGCCGAAACGGCCGTGAAGCTGATATCTGCTTTAAAAATATTTTTATCAGTCTTTTTTTAATATTTATTTATTGTATTTTTGGCGACCCCATTTGAATTCCAGGCGACCCCACGTGGGGTCCCGACCCCGAGGTTGAAGAACACTGGCCTAGCCCCTAACTGTAGTAGTTACCAGGGTGACGGTGGTAAGGAAAGATGGATGGATGGATGGATGGATGGTGTGGTGGTGTGTCGACACTGAGATGAATCCAGACCCTGAGGGGAGGAAGAGGAGGATGAGAAGGAGGATTGAGAGGGAGATCCCTGAGGAAACAAGGGATTGAGAAAAGGACGATAGAAAAGTGAAAGTTTTTCATTCATCTTTTGCGATAGCTATCAAACCATTAAAGCTTTAAACCACAGATCTAGACTGGTTACAGCCTAAACTAAGCAGCAGGCAGCTGGCCTCTAATGGGTGTGTTGTATCAGTCTATCATTTACATACACAGCTCTGATTAGACCGTTATTTTCCATTGTAGTGATCGGTGCTATACACAAGTCACACAGTTTGTTGCTGTTTCCACGGTCAGGTATGTGTTGTACTGTGGTCCTGTTGATCCCAACTCTCCCAAGCTCTGCTTTCTATTTATGGGGGAATCAATTGCTTCAACCTATTACAGCTCTATTAACAAAGTATGTCTTCAGGTGCGTACACACAAATGTTAATATAAGTGCAACTTTTGCAGTATTTTCTTCACAGAGGCTTTAAGGAATTGTGTTGTAACTGTCCTGTTTTATGATGAAAACTGTTTTCTTGCGGACTGGACGCAGACTGTGTTAGATGTTTGGAAATGGTTGCCCCCTGACTGGATCCTATTGTCTTCTCTGCAAAAACTCAAAATCTTACCAAGAATATTTGTCTTATTTCTAGTCACAATTTCCAAACTAATCTCATTCTACTTAAAATAAGACTCATCACATTAAAAATCAGCTTGTTTTTAGACACTTTTAACTTCTTTCAAGCAGATTTTTACTTGAAATAAGTAGAAAAAATCTGATAGTGGAGCAAGTTTTTCTTTCTTATTACAAGCACAAAAAACTTGCTTTCACTGGCAGATTTTTCTACTTATTTCAAGTGAAAATTTGTTTGAAACAAGTGAAAATGATCTAAAAACAAGTTCATTTTTAGGTGATTTAAATATATTTGTAGAAGCAGTGACTGCAAACTACAAGTCCTCACATTTGTCCAAGAAGATATTGCAACACAGTCTTTTGCTGGGGTGGGCTCGAGGTGCAAAGGCCCCTAGGTTGAAATTACTCTGAATCATCCCTTTAAATGCGGTATAAAAATAAAAACGACTTGACTTAGAGTTTCATTTTGAGAAAAATCTTAGAAATGAGGGAACATAGGGCTGACCCCGTAAAAACGATGCGTGACGACCTTGTACACTCGATGCAAAATAACCTAAACCATCCCTCTTATTGTGAATAAAGGGACATTTCCTGATTTCTTTGCATTCTAAAGGATAAACACGAGGCTTTGAACAGTCACTATCGACCGCCACAAAAATCAATGAGCCTATTCCACGCCTTGTCAGTCCAATCAACTAATTAACTATTCACACACACAACGCTTTGGGTATTTTGCCTTTTTCTTTTGGAGCTTGCATGTGTGTATGTGTGTGTGCCAAGTTAAGGCTGGAGGTTCTGGAGAACACAAATGGATCATCAAAGTGGAAGGAGCTGGTGAGATTAGCCAATCAGACACCCCGAAGCCCAACCACACGAGGACACATGCAGTCCCAAATGAGCTAATGAATAAATCAGAAGGTTGGAATTTACAATAGTGAATAGAGGAGCGCTAATGGGTACACTTCACACATACACACATGCATGGGGCAGGAGTTTGCAGTCACTTGTTAACCACAATGTGGCGACAAATGGGTACGAAGGGAGGAAAAGAGGGCGAGGAGGAGTTGGAAAATGGGCAAGATGACTTTTTGCATGACTTCTTCGTTAACCACAGGATTGAAGGGACCTCGCTTCGCCTCGTCCCACCAGAATTCGCGCCCATTAAAGGCTTTACAAGGGGAACCGATGCGGTCAGAAGAGACGAGAGAGACGCCGAGAAAGAAAAGTCGGCGTGAAGCGAGCGCTCCATCGATCGATCGTCAGATGGCTCTTTGCTGTCGGTGGCTTTTGCGAAACTTCACGGGCGGTTAAAGTCAGCGGGGAAGTGTAGCGAAAGTATGTAGGAAACTTGGAATCACCCTTTAAATCCAGAGAGAATAATAGTCTATAGTTTTTTTTGTGTATATCTGCAAATGGAGATGTTAGACTGTATGAAACAAATACATATCATTAGAAAAATGATGAAGAAAATATCAGATAATATGATATTGTTGGTTTAACACTACAACACTAACCCAACTGGAAATATAAATGTAACCACTGCACACACACACACACACAGACACGCACATACACACTACTGTAGGTTTGGCATTGACCAAAGTAGTCGTGCACCATTTTGGATTTGGTGAACACTGTGGTGAAGTTAAACTAGTGGTTCCCCTCAAACTACCACAGTCGGTGTATCACACACACACACACACACACACACACACACACACACACACACACACACACACACACATAGACAGAAAGAAAAACAATAGGTCTATGGTTGGAACTGCTCATCATCGTATTCATGCGTGAAGTGACTAGAATGATCTGATTTAACCTGAACTTCATGAGTGGACCAGGAAAGATCCAGCGAAAAATTAAAGGGATACGCCAACATTTTTTTTTCGTGTCTTGCCTCACTCCCGAGTCCATGACCAGCAGATAGACACCATCCTTTCCACTGTGCGTGCTGTAACAAGGGAGATAGAGCCGTATCGCCGTAATTAGCTTAGCTCAAACACTGGAAGTGTATGGGTAGTGTTAGCCTGCCTCCACCTAAAGTCGCTAATTAGCTTAGCTCAAACACTGGAAGTGTATGGGTAGTGTTAGCCTGCCTCCACCTAAAGTCGCTAATTAGCTTAGCTCAAACACTGGAAGTGTATGGGTAGTGTTAGCCTGCCTCCACCTAAAGTCGCTAATTAGCTTAGCTCAAACACTGGAAGTGTATGGGTAGTGTTAGCCTGCCTCCACCTAAAGTCATCAGAGAAACTCTTCAGCAACTCTAAACGGACCGATCTTGGTCTCAGAGCTACAAAACTCTCCGGTAAGGCATCTTGAGCGGTCAAATGCCGCTAACGGGACCAGATCGGTCAAAACGGAGGGTTCAAGCTAAGACGCTTTATTTTGGTTCAAGCTAGCTACATCGAGGGTAGGTTAGCTTCCTGTTTCAAAGTAAAAGCACTAATTCTATCGTCATGGTTTTCTGTATGTAAAGGGCAACAGGTGTTTTATTTTGTGAAAGTAACCGGAAGTGCGTTGGTCACAACGGCTAGCTTGAGTAGCGCCGAATTCGTCCGAACAAAATAGTAAACAGCTAGTATTTAGACAAATTAACGACACACTGCTGATCTAAACGGCTACTTTCTCACCTAAACATGTTTGAAATGTTGATAAAGTGATATATTTACAGAGTTTAGAGCTAAAATGAAATCAGCTTCTGACTGCTGGTTTCGGCTCAGGTAGGAGGCAGGCTAACACTACCCATACACTTCCAGTGTTTGAGCTAAGCTAATTACGGGCGATACGGCTCTATCTCCCTTGTTACTGCACGCACAGTGGAAAGGATGGTGTCTATCTGCTGGTCATGGACTCGGGAGTGAGGCAAGACACGAAAAAAAAATGTTGGCGTATCACTTTAAATTTTGAGACCAAAACTCTACGAGAAACAAGTATTTGCAGAACTGTGTAGGTCCAGTGGTGAAGACTTACTGTTGTGTCCACCACGCTGATATTAAAACACTGAAGCAATTAAACAGCAGCGTGGAGGAAGTGAGGGACAGAGAGGGTGGAGATGGAGGAGGAGAGATGAAAAAGAGGAGAGGAAATGAAGGGATCTTTATAGGAGCTCCCTCTTCCTGTCGCAGCTGATGGACGAGGACAGTGAGATGAGACACTGTAAAAAATGACATTGCTGCATTTGTCTATAACAGTACGGTAAACAGTATATACTCAATCATAGCTGTTGCCCATTATAATGTATTTCCCTCTAGTCATGTGAATTGGAAGGGTAAGAGCAGGTGCATTTATATCACTTGCATAACTTGTCCCACTGCAATTAATGAAAGACATGTAGATATCAATGATAATAACTAAATTAATTTGATTTTTTATATTAATTTTACATTAGGCGGAGAAACTCACAACAAAAACGCATGGCAAATATGCATGTTGTGTTTCAGGGGGTACCAAAAAAAATTCATACACTGAACCAAGTGTGATGAATAGATTAACAGATCTTAAATTTCAACTTCAAATACATGTTATTACTTAGAGTAGATAGATCTACAGTGACACATGGGACACCAGGGAAATAAGCATCAGGGAGAGGGGGATTTCCACCTATGTGCCTCCTGAGACACGAGCAGCAAAGAGGAGGCGTGAGTCAGTTTAGTTCACATTCCTCAAGGAGTTCCAGGAGAGAGAGGAGGAGAGGCAAAAAAAAGAAAGAGAAGGGAGGGAAAGAGAAGAGAAGAGAGGAAAGAGAGAGAAAGGATAGAAGGCACAGTGGCCAGCAGAGCAAGTGAGGAATAATGGAATAACAGAGGAGGGAAGAAAGAGGAAAGACAATTGAAAATGTTTGGCGAAACAATTCGATATCATTTTTTTCAGAGGCAGTAATGACAAATGTGGGAAAAGAAGGAATATTGTAAGCACTGGAAAAAAAGCAGCCTAGAGTCATCGGATGGTGAATTTGGCTACATGCCAGTGTTTACATCAAATTAATCAGAAATGCAGTAATGTAACAACACTATACATATAATGTAGCATTTGTACATGCTACTCTTTACATTATTTAAATTATGTGTGATGTATTTATTTCAAAATTGTTTCTACATTCTTTCTCTTATTTTTCTATTTGTTTTCCCATTGTTTTCATATGTCTGCTGGTGTGATACAGTAATTTCCCAGGCTGGGATTAATAAAGTCTGTTTTATCTTATCTTAGTTTATCTTATTTTAGCTTATCTTATCTTAGCTCAATTTATCCTATCTTATTTTTCCATTTGTAGGCTATTGTTTTTATATGCCTGCTGGTGTGATACAGTAATTTCCCAGGCTGGGATTAATAAAGTAGCCTATGTCTTATTTTATCTTATCCTATCTTATCTTATCTTCGCTCAATTTATCCTATCTGATCTTATCTTCGCTCAATTTATCCTAGTTTATCTTATCTTTGCTCAATTTATCCTAGGTTATCTTATCTCATAATAAAGCTAACATGTTAATATGTAGCTTAGCTCAATTTATCCTAGCTTATCTTATTTTAGCTCAATTTATCCTAGCTTATTTTATCTTATCTTTGCTCAATTTATCCTAGCTTATCTTATCTCATAATAAAGCTAACATGTTAATATATAGTTTAGCTCAATTTATCCTAGCTTATCTTATCTCATAATAAAGCTAACATGTTAATATATAGCTTAGCTCAATTTATCCTAGCTTATCTTATCTTAGCTCAATTTATCCTATCTTATCTTATCTTAGCTCAATTTATCCTAGCTTATCTTATCTCATAATAAAGCTAACATGTTAATATACGGTATGTCATATTTTTGGTCAACAATTGATTCTGGATAATCAATGTTTAAAAGATGTAAATGTATCCCTAGTTTAAGCTTGTGACACAGATGTTGTAATGAAGCTGTGAACAGTGAGAACTTGAGATAAAAGCAGCAGCCGAGTGTCGACATCTTTTACAGTGGGAGGTGCAGAGATCAAACAGCTGAGCTGAGTCGTGTGATGTGTGGCCAGATCTCCACATGGGAGCCACTGTGTGTGTGTGTGTGTGTGTGTGTGTGTGTGTGTGTGTGTGTGTGTGTGTGTGTGTGTGTGTGTGTGTGTGTGTGTGTGTGTGTGTGTGTGTGTGTGTGTGTGTGTGTGTGTGTGTGTGTGTAGCTATGTGTGTGTGGAAGAAAAAGACAGACAAACAGAAGGAGATGAATCCATAGAAGGAATTCTGAGCTATTCCCAGGCTTCAGGACGAGTGCCAGAGATCACAGCTGCACAAATGATCCACCACACACACACACACACACACACACACACACACACACACACACACACACACACACACACACACACACACACACACACACACACACACACACACACACACACACACACACACACACACACACACACACAGATATTAAACTAGCTGTAGTCCAACTAGTCCTCTACACTGTAAAAACTCAACATCTTTCCAAGAATATTTGTCTTATTTCTTGTCAAAATGTCTCATTTCTAGCCAAAACTAATCTCTTTCCACTTAAAATAAGACTCATCACCTAAAAATCAACTTGTTTTCAGATAATTTTCACTTGTTTCAAACAAATCTTCACTTGAAATAAGAAGAAAAATCTGCCAGTCAAAGCAGGTTTTTTGTGCTAAGAAAGAAAAACCTGCTCCACTGTCAGATTTTTCTACTTATTTAAAGTTGAAAATCAGCTTGAAAGAAGTAAAAATTGTCTGAAAACAAGCTACTTTTTAAATGTGATGAGTCTTATTTTAAGTAGAATGAGATTTATTTTGACTAGAAATGACATTTTGACTAGAAATAAGACAAATATTCTTGGTAAGATTTTGAATTTTTGCAGTGTAAGGCTGTTAGTGCGAGTTAGGTGAGTGTGTGTGTGTGTCTGAATCATAATGATTGGAGCAGACAGCCCCTAAGTGAGACTGGTATAAAACCTGAGTCTTTAATAGTTTGCCAGCAGGAGGTCTTTCTTTCTTTCTTTCTTTCTTTCTTTCTTTCTTTCTTTCTAATTTCCAACTGTTTATCCCTGCAGCTGTTGGCAGGAAACGGGAAACTTCCCTCCAAAATAAGAGCTGTAATTATTACAAAGCAGCTGCTGGTCAAGTGATCATGAGGACATTCGTGGTCCCCAGAGGGTTGAGCCCTAATAACGCTGACGACCTTTGACCCCTCTCCTTTCACAACATCTCCAGGCCAGATTGTCGAGAAGCTTCCTGAGCACGTTCCTGCTCCCCAGAGGATTGATCCTTTTTGTTTTAGTTAAACCACAAGCGCTTCCTGTAGTGACACCTTCACAATAAAACACCAAACAACATCATTTATAACTGACGACGGAGTATTAGGGCCTCATTGAGAAAACAAAACACAGACTTTAAGAATAAAGTCATAACATTACGAGAATAAAGTCGTAAATTTACGAGAATAAAGTCGTACATTTCCTACGAGAAAAACGTCATAACATTACGAGAATGAAGTCGTAAATTTACAAGAATAAAGTCGTAAATTTATGAGAATAAAGTCGTAAATTTATGAGAATAAAGTCGTACATTTCCTACGAGAAAAAAGTCATAACATTACGAGAATAAAGTCGTAAATTTACGAGAATAAAGTCGTACATTTCCTACGAGAAAAACGTCATAACATTACGAGAATAAAGTCGTAAATTTACAATTAAAAAGTCGTACATTTCCTACGAAAAAAAAGTAATAACATTACAAGAATAAAGTCGTAAATTTACAAGAATAAAGTCGTAAATTTATGAGAATAAAGTCGTAAATTTATGAGAATAAAGTCGTACATTTCCTACGAGAAAAAAGTCATAACATTACGAGAATAAAGTCGTAAATTTACGAGAATAAAGTCGTACATTTCCTACGAGAAAAACGTCATAACATTACGAGAATAAAGTCGTAAATTTACAATTAAAAAGTCGTACATTTCCTACGAAAAAAAAGTAATAACATTACAAGAATAAAGTCGTAAATTTACAAGAATAAAGTCGTAAATTTATGAGAATAAAGTCGTAAATTTATGAGAATAAAGTCGTACATTTCCTACGAGAAAAAAGTCATAACATTACGAGAATAAAGTCGTAAATTTACGAGAATAAAGTCGTACATTTCCTACGAGAAAAACGTCATAACATTACGAGAATAAAGTCGTAAATTTACAATTAAAAAGTTGTACATTTCCTACGAAAAAAAAGTAATAACATTACGAGAATAAAGTCGTACATTTATGAGAATAAAGTCGTACATTTCCTACGAGAAAAAAGTCACGAGAATAAAGTCGTACATTTACAAGAATAAAGTCGTACATTTCCTACGAGAAAAAAGTCATAACATTACGAGAATAAAGTCGTAAATTGAAGACTTTAAGTTATTTTTTTACTTGTCAATGTGGCCCTGATACTCCGTCGTAATAACTGAATGGGCAGATTAGCACATTTTATTTTAACAACCTGATGAGTCTGGCCTGGTGTGTGTGGACCCCTTGGCTAATACTCATAGGGAAACGGGGCCTCTGATTGGCCTCTCATTGGCACTTCTATCACTGACAACCATAAACCCTCCGGACCTTAACCAGCATCAAGACTGCACACTCCTACATGGTGTGTGTGTTCTGTACTGTACTGGCTGAGATAATTAAAAACAGAACCAGATTCATGGTGCAGGCCAGGTTTCAAATCCTGACAATCACAGTTTATAAAGACGGCAGAAAGGACTCTTATTTTGAAACACACCAGTCAAATATAAACCAATCCTTAATTCTCTCATCTGAACTTTACATTTCCCACAGGAACAACAAGTAGCTGTTGGAGAGGAGCCATAATCCACTGAGAAACACAGTGAGCTGAGGGAAAGAAGGAGGACGAGTTTCTGGTAAAACAACGCTGCTATAATTTCTCATAAATGGTCCATCCATCCCTTTTTTCCATTGGTCTCACTGACTTCCCAAAATCGGCAGCAGCAGCAGCAGCAGCTCAATGGAAAAATCCACGTCTCATCTGGGTGTTTGTTTCACTGTGAATTTCCACCTGGATTCACACTTTAATGGAACATTAGAATTATAAACACGTTCAGTGCCAGCGGAGAGGAAGTGTGTCGTGTCATGTAGTGAGGTACGACGTAGTGGAGAGGGAAAGACTGATGATGTTTTGCTTGGTGTTAATTAACATTTGTAAGCTAGTGAATGGGAAAAAATGCATAAAATTTTGCTCAAACATGATAAAAATACAGTTGGTATTTGTATTGTATGTCATTCAGTCATAGTTTTATTTACTGGGATATTCACGTGTATTGTCCTGTTTTTAAAAATTAACATATTGCACTTAAAGGGATACGCCAAAATTTTTTTTTTTACGTGTCTTGCCTCACTCCCGAGTCCATGACCAGCAGGCTTTTCCCTTTAAGTCACATAGTTTGGTTCCTGGTTGTAAATTTCAAATATTTTTTTTGAAATAAAAAAAATAAAAAAAAGTACCCTGACTTAAAGGAGCTATATGTAAAAAAATAAATAAAAATAAAATATGGCAAGTAATGATAAAAGAACTCACTATGACTCTCAAAAACGTATCGACAAAAGCAGAAACAAAACCAGGATTTTTTTATGGTTATGACCCTTGATTGAACCTTGAAGATGTATGTTCATGAACTTTAGGTGAACTTCGAGGAAAGCGCATGTTGCACTTTTCTGCTGTGTACGGGGTAGTATGCAGGTGTCGTGTGTTCCTGTTATTTTGTGATGATTACGCTAAAACAAGCAGTTGTCTCCTTATCCAAAACCAAGATGAGATGTCAATGAGACGCCAACATGCTGAGGTGTGAAAACACCACAACAAACCTTCAGTTACAGACAACCACTCTCTTCCTGCCTTTACATATGAGTTGATGCTATCTGAACTTATTCTGCAAGAATGCAATAATGTTATTGGACGATGTTTGATGCGTGTCTTGTGTCTATATAACCTGATGTAACCGAATCTCAGTGTGCAGTGCACTCTTGAACAGACTTTTGTGTTACACCGGGCTATACGCCATATTGAGGTGCCGGCCGTATCGTTGTAATAACGCAGAAATCCTCTAGGGGGCGATAGAAGTTACTCACTATAGCTTTAAAGTGAAACCTCATTTTGCTGGACTTTTGATTTTCTCTCTCACAAGTTAAAAGAAATGTCCACAACAGCTGTCAGATCGTTCTGTTTAAAATTGTAAAAACGGAAGGAAAGAGACGAATCTGGAGCACAAAGCGCTGCAGTGTTTTGAATTTGACTGCAGCAAATTCTTACACACAGCTCCTTTAAAATTGAACCGCTAAATTAAAAAGTTGAAGTATCTCTATCTATCTGGAGCTTTACAGTAGATCAGTGTGGTGACGACAAAGTTCATGATTAACGATGGACTGATGCTCAAACTATAGCATGGCTTCTTTTTGAATCTTCAATCCTATAGAGGGATTATCTGTTTACCAACAAGTCAGGATGCGTGCGCAACCTGACTGCAGAAAGAACCGGTTGTCATGGTTACCTCTATGGATCTAGTGTAGTCAAAGCGGTGTTAGCTAGCGATGTTGTCAGCCTACCACAACAGTTTATCACCCACTGCTGTAGTGTGTGTTTTATACATAGACGGTTTTATAGTTTTATAACGGCAGGAAAAAAAAAAACGTCAGGACGGAGGATCGAGTTTGTACCGCGGCAACAGCAACTCAGCCACGGGACAAACCACGGACTCTCACAGCACGGCGTCGGTCGGTCAGCGGTAAAAACAACACTGTCACTGTGCATCCCTAACGTTACCTACAGCTGTTTAACAGACAATCATGTTCAGGAAAATACTCACGATTACTAAACTCAGTGGCTGTGAGGACTGAGCTGCTGCTGGTCAGAGAGGGAAGAGGACGGACCTGTCTAAAGTCTGGAACAACTGCATAACGTAACTGTAACGTTACATGCATGGCTGAGTATGTACCGGTAATGTAAAACAATATAGCTTAACGTTAATTAATGTCAGCTGCTTTCCATTAGTATGTGACCTCGTCTTCAGTCACTGTCGTAGTAAACATTTCACAACTCATTCGCTGCAGTTATAACGTTACAGCTGTGCCTGTGGGCATTTAGCTTTATCACCATTCAAACCAACGTATTTAACACGTTATATTGCTCGAAATTAATCGCCAATGTACTATTTTCTCTCTCGTTTGCCTTGAAAAGGGTGCGAGTTGACGGTATTCTGTGAAATTTTGCGCGTTTTGTTATTTTTATCAAAACACTTAGTGCAACTAACAGCACAAAAAGACCTGATCACGGCTCTTGCTGCTCTCTTTCTGCAGGCGACATGCGCAGTAGAACGTCAGTGACGTAGGCTGGTAATCCCTCTATTGATTCATCCTAAATGAGTTTAGCTTGATGCTTCCTGGAATGTGGGACTTGGGGAGCAACCGCCATTCTGACATCCCACCAGTCTGACATAGGCCTCTAACTGTCTAAATGGCAACACTTAATTTTCTATCAAATGTCCCGTCATTCTGACAATTCTTGCCTCCTATGGTTGGAATGATGGATTTCCCCCCCCCCCCTTTTTTTTTAAACATCCTGCCTTTCCAACAATTCCTTTTATAGCGTACTTTTCCCCAAAAAAGATTTTGCACTGGTTGGGTTTAGGCAATGAAGAAAGGATTTGGTTAAAGGATAATTACCGTTTTTACAATCTGGACCTTATTTCTAGCATAAAATATGATCATTTACTCACCCAGATAACTTTTGGAGTCATTACAAGTCGTAAATGAGTAAATGATCGTATTTTATGCTAGAAATAAGGTCCAGATTGTAAAAAACGGCAATTATCCTTTAAGTTTAGTAAAAACACCAGGTAGAGGCTACACAGGCCAGATAGAGAGAGTCCAGATAAGTAGGAGGGAGTGACCTGTTGAGTAACGCAACTTTCCTTATCGGAATAGTGGGATGTTGTTGGAATGACAGCATGTAATGTAACGGGATTTCTATTAATTATAAATGAATGCGTGATTAATTGCGGAAAATATCCTCACTACATTTATATTCATTTGTAAATGTGGCACATTGAGATTCAGCCTTGACATACACAGTCATAGCAGATGGTGTCAGTTTAATGTCATGTTGTTGGTATGAACAGGGTCGTTGCTAGGAATTCTGGGGCCCCTGAAAGAATACTAAAGTGGGCCCCTGACTTTTTCACTTTTTTTCTTCGACTACGTATGCATTATAATTTTTTTTTTTTTGCCTACTTTGTTTTGATGCTAATGCAGCATTACTATGAGTATTAGTCAGGGTCTTATGCAGAATAAATCAGTCATATGTTTTTTGTGGGGCCCTACTGGGCACTGGGCCCCTAGAATTATCATCACCTTTCTCTCCTATACGGCCCTGTTGGTATGACGTGAATATGACATCATGCGGTCTTTTCTCGATTTGCGAAGTGAGAAAAAGTCTGAATCTCTACATAACGCGCTCCACCGCAACCGTATCACATCCAATCTCTCTGGTTTCAGTAACAGAAGGTTTAGGTAAAGGTACATTTTATATAACATTTTACTTTTATTCCTATAATGACAGTATTTACTGGTGCTCATCCCCCCTTCTCTCCTCTCTCCTCGCCCCTTCTGTCGTTGTGTCCTCTCATGTTTGTTCCTCCTTCTTCCTTCCTGTTACCAGACGACTAAAATAACGATTTCTGTTCCTCTCCTCACACACACACACACACACACACACAAACACACACACACACACACATGCACGCGCACACCAAAGCCACAAGCCAAGCTGAGTTTTACAATATATAACCACAAGAGAGGCTGACTGGACTGTGTGTTTGTGTGTTTGTGTGTGTGTGGTTTACCAACATGGCTAACCGAGGCACAGTAAATGCAAAACCAGCAAACCTGGATAGTAGATAGATACCACACACACATTAGAATGTTTTTTCGTAGTCAAAACACAAAATATTTGCATTGATACCTTAGTGTTTCTCCTTTAACAAGTTAACAGCAGCTGTGTGTGTGTGTGTGTGTGTGTGTGTGTGTGCGTTTTGAATGCGAGCCCTTGTCTTTCTAACGGATGCTCTGTCACACGCATCCTCCTTGTTTCCTTCTTCCCTCACTATCTTCTCTGTTACACACACACACACACACACACACACACACACACACACACACACACACACACACACACACACACACACACACACACACACACACACACACAGAGCCAACAGACATTTTGAAATACTGAAACAGCCTGTGTGAGTTGAGCAGTGTTGGGTAAACTGCACAGTTCAGTTTGTGGTCATGTTTCATCCACCATTTACTTTTTTTTTTTTTTTCCCCTAATTGGTTCATCCTCTGTATTTTTTTATGAGAACTCTGCAAAAACACTTCACACCTCAGGATCAATGTTCAACTGACCTATGGCTTCTCTAACAAATATGCATGAGTTCTTGTTCTTGTTTTTATCTACTGATCCTAGATCCACACTGCAAAAACTCAAAATCTTACCAAGAATATTTGTCTTATTTCTAGTCAAAATGTCATTTCTAATTTCAAAACAAATCTAATTCTACTTAAAATAAGACTCATCACATTAAAAAGCAGCTTGTTTTTAGACACTTTTTACTTCTTTCAAGCAGATTTTTACTTGAAATAAGTAGAAAAATCTGATAGTGGATCAAGTTTTTCTTTCTTATTACAAACACAAAAAACTTATTTCTACTTATTTCAAGTGAAAATTAGTTTGAAAAAAGTGAAAATGATCTAAAAAATAAGTTCATTTTTTGGTGATGAGTCTTATTTTAAGTGGAAAGAGATTAGTTTGGACTAGAAATGAGACATTTTGACAAGAAATAAGACAAATATTCTTGGAAAGATTTTGAGTTTTTGCAGTGCAATATTAGTGCGTAAAAATGATTTATATTTTTCAGCACTTTTATTCGTCCTCTACGCAACCGTATGTCAGAGAACTCCTATTTCTGCACTGATTATATAACTCAACTCTGTTTTTAACTTTTTAATTACTTTACCAAACTGCATATTTTGCAAAATAATACAGTAGTAGTTTATTTGGACTGTTCCTTAAAAGGCATCAGCCTTCCTAGAAACAAAGTGGTTGATTGCGTTATACATGATGCAGAGCAACTTTGATTTTTCAACTTTGATGCGTGAAGCGTTTCCCACAATCATCCAGTCAAGTTTCACTTGCTGAATAATATATGAAAACAATGATCTCTAACACAGTCGATCAGTTCGTTCATTATTCTCATTCTTCTTATTATTATTGGTAGTTTTGCCAAAATTCGAATGCACTTTACAACATTAGAAACACCTGTTGGCATAACAACAGCACAGACCACAGAATCATGAGGATTTAGACCAAATACCACAAATAACAAAAAAAAAGTAAGAATTGAAATAATTAAAATATGAACTTTCCTGGATTAAGAAGATTTTATAGCATTCTTATATTTAATCTACATGCTAATTTTTATATTTTATATATACTGCATATTCTTATTCAAATTTTTATTTCTATTTTACTATGTATTTTTATTTTTATACTGATATTGTATGTTATATGTAGCTGTGACATAGTAATTTCCAAATCTGTTATAAAAAAAAAAGTATATCTTAACTTAGCTAACTAAGCTAAGTTTAGCTTTGTAGTTACATCATCTTGGGAACTTGTGTTGAGGGGTTTTCCACTTTCGGTAAATTCATCAATTTCAAAGAAATGAGTAATATAAATGTGAGTTAATATTCAAGCTGGGTCCCGTCCATCCCTGGTGAGTCTGAGCTCAGAGACCGACCGAGGGGGGGAGGGGATGGGGGGGGGGGTTGTGTGACCACTTGTTCCCTGGATGCAGTCGGCCACATCGAGGTCTAGCTACATGAAGCCCAGAGTGATGAATGTGAGAATATTCAAGTGTTCAGCATCACCTCTTCTAGAATCAGCCTGAAGCAGACCTGCCAAGTTTCCTCTCTTCAACTTTTGCCTTCTCCTGATAACACGCACACACACACATAACGCACACATACACAACAGCGCTCCGTTGCAGCAGGTGTAGCCCCCAGATAACCAGAATCAGCCGCCGCCGACGGACGGACGGAGGCAAAACAATGTGGTGAAGTGGAAGGAGGCCGATGGAGGAGTGATGGGTGGTGTAAATTCAGAAGTGGAGAAAACAAGTTTCACACATCAGCAGGGTTGATATATGAAGAGAAGGAAGGAAACAATGCAAACGCAACAGTTGCACAAACACACAAAAACAACATGTGAGATATATTGACTGGGAAAGGAGTGATGGAGGAGGGGGAGGGGAGGGAAAGAGGGAGGGAGGTCGATGGAGGAGAGTTAAGAGATGGAGAAAAACAAACTTTGGTCCAGAGAGAGATATAATTAATAAAAAATAATCAATAATATGATCATTTTGTTTTTCTCTCAGATTTGTGCAGGGCCGTATAGAAGAGAAAGGTGATGATAACTCTAGGGGCCCAGCGCCCAGTGGGGCCCAAAAAAAACAGTAGTCTAATCTTTGTATGACTGAATTATTCTGCATAAGACCCTGACTAATACTCATAGTAATGCTGCATTAGCATCAAAACAAAGTAGGCTAATGTAGAAGAAAAATAACATATATAGAACGTATATATTGTCCTATTTGGCCCTTTACTTTTCCTTCTCCATTTCAGTAAAATAAACTCAAAAACTCAAAACACGACGCTGGAAAAGATGGATCTTCAAGTAGAGTTGTCTTTAATTCACTTCAGAACAAAGCAAAAGCAAAAAAAAATACCACAACACTAAATAAAAAATGATAATACATATACGTAGTCTAAGAAAAAAGTGGAAAAGTCAGGGGGAGGGGCCCACTTTAGTATTCTTTCAGGGGCCCCAGAATTCCTAGCAACGGCCCTGTCTCTATGTGACACTGTGACATCTCTGGTAAACTGAGCTCAGATCAGTTTATTTCCGTCCGCTCTAGACAGTAACTGAGCTCAGTTCAGTCAAAGCAGATCGTGTCAATAATAAAAAAAATAAAAAAACACACACACACATTGATAAGACTGGTGGACGCCCAAATAGATAGGCACACACACGCACACACACACACGTGCACACAGATTTGTGGGTGCAGATGATTGGATGGGAGTTAACCAATCAGATGTGAGAGAGTCACATTGATTCTGACAACACGCTAACTTTACTTCACACAACCCTGACGAGGCCTGAGGTCCGGTGGCCGCTGACAGGAGAGGATCTGTGTCGCGCTGCGGATGATAGAATAAAACCAGCGCAGCGGCGGGAAACATGTGATCTGATGTGGGACGGACACTGTTACAGCTGCTGCAGAGTGAGATAGGCCTGCAACGGCACACACACACACACACACACACACACACACACACACACACACACACACACACACACACACACACACACAGTGACAGTTATGATATTCTGTCCCTATCTCGCCTGCTTTATGCTAAAGACAATGCTAGCATGCTACTTTAACACTTTCTACTAAGCACAAATGCAAATGCAAAAAATACTTATGAGAGGATCAGTACTCAAAGCAATGCTGTATTGGTGCTGTTTCTGTAGGCTATGTAAAAATTGCCCTGTCATATTCAGCTTATTGAAGATGAGCCTTACTGTGATAGTTGTTTTCCACCTGTGTTATTTATTGTAGTGTGATCAATTTCTCTGAAAATTAATAAACACACTTAGTGAAAAAAAAGATGTTTAGTTTAGTTTATTTATTTATTTCATTCATTTATCGAGCAAAAAAACAAAAAATAAAATGGGGCAGAAAGAAGCGAACTTATATTGTGTACCCCTTGTTGAACAGAAATGATGATGATTTTGTTAATTAGGCTAATTAATTAATGAATTAACTGCGTATCATGATGGTATTTGAAGCCGACTTCTGTTTCAGTTAAATCAAATATTTAGAAATAATTTACTACTTGCGAAACATGTCATTTTAATGCCCACTAACTATACTAGCTAGCTAGCTAGCTAACAAATTAATTGATTTTCGTTGGTTATTTGTTTATTTTATGACTATTTGCTGTTGCTGCGAAATCGCTATTTTGACATGTACAGCTGTCATTAGCATGACGTATGTGTTTTGTCTGGTTTGTATGCAAGTTTAACCTGACAGCTCTCCTATAGGTGACACGTTAGCATAGGCTACGTGCCACGTCCACGCGACGCACAGGAACGTTAGCGTTCTTGTGGCGTTAGCTAAAAATTGCGAAATGCTCCTGAAGCTAATGAAGCCGAACCAGAACACCTGTGTCATCTACGCATGAGCTCAATCTACACAACCACAGACACACACACGTTTGTATTCAAATCCAATGCAAATCCCCGTTGCTCTTCCAGAGAAGAGACGCGGACTGAAGCTCACATTCATCCCTCCTTTGCCACCCGCGTGACAAAGTACGCGGATATCTGTTCGACTCAGGCCAGGTAGCATGAAGTCCAGGTCCAGGTCTAGGACTAGGATTAGGACTAGGGCTACTCGTGGGAAACTGTGGGTCATGACTAACGCACACAGTGCTGGGAAAGTGAAGCGGGAGTGAACAGTCATCCTCACAGCTGCTGCCTGATCAAGGAGGAAGGAATGTTGTCATCCTCCCTTTAGACCTGGAGGATCGGGGATTGCTGATACAGACGGTTTCATATGGAACTCTTGTCTTCTGTTCCCGGTCCAGAATTTACAAAAAAAAACTGGACCGCTAATGATTAAATCCTGAAAACTGAAAAAATCACCACTAAATGAACCTATGAATGAAAACATGGAGCTACTAGAGCAAACAAGTACACGAAACACACAGAAAACTACACTCACCTCGTAAAAAAGCCGACGGATACGAAGTCAGACGCTCAAAGATGCCGTTGGATTCCATCAAAGATCTCCAGATTTTTGTAATCTGTAGGCTACACACACACACACACACACACACACACACACACACACACACACACACACACACATGCACGCGCACACACAATGCAAGGTCAAGAAGAGATCCTCCAACATTCATGACCAATCTGCAAACCACAAACCACATCTGTCTTGTGTGGGAGTGTGTGTTTGTGTGTGTGTAACTCATCATTGATGCTCCACACCAACACATGATGTAGCTAGAAGTCACTCCTCCATAAGATAAGAAGTGATTAAGATGTGAGACCATCATTTATCTGTATATAATGTCACTTACTGGACTGTACACAATAAAAAAATCTATTTTATTATACTTTAAACAAATATTGTTTAGTTTTTTTTAAATACGCAAAGTGAGACACAAGTGTGACAAACACAGGTGAGACACATGAGGTAATCACAGGGGGGAGGACAGGAAGACAAGGCACGGAAATTTCAAAATAAAGCAGGAACTATAAACCATGACATTTTATGTGCATTTAATCAATAATATTAAATGAATGAATGAATGAATGAATGGATATTTTTATGTGGCCTATTCATTCATGAAATTACTGGGTTGGGACAGGAAGGACAAGTGGGACAAGAATTGTTAAAAGGTTTTAGATAGATAGATAGATAGATAGATAGATAGATAGATAGATAGATAGATAGATAGATAGATAGATAGATAGATAGAAGTAAAAAGACAAAGAAACAGGGTAGATAGAAAGAAATAAAGAAAGAGAGAAAGAAAGACAGCGAGGGGGATAGATAGATAGATAGATAGATAGATAGATAGATAGATAGATAGATAGATAGATAGATAGATAGATAGATAGATAGATAACAACTGGCCTGAATCAGTGCTGCTAGCACGCTAGGCTAACTAGCCTTTGCTTCCTGACTCGGAGTTAGTTAGCCTAGCGTGCTAGCTTCTGAAATCTAGTTACAAACAGAGTAAAAGTAACTTGTGCTTCAAAGTAACAGCTGCACGGCAAAGTCAGCACCACAGAAGAACACAAACCACCCCATAGCAACACTTCCTCAATCAGCTGTTGCCGTGGGAAACACTCAACCACAACTTTGAAAGTCAGAAGTTTAGTTTGACAGCAACGACTGCATGGATGCTCAAGGTCTAATTTGCACTATGAGCTGGATGATTATCATCACAGAAGTGAATCTTTGTGATTAAAGTTGAGACAGGTGAAGGAAGGAGCTGGTTGTGCTGCTCTTACCCCCCAAAGCCGAGGTCCCAGAAAACCAGGTCCCCCAGTGACTCAGAAAGTCGATAATCCACAAACCCCCTTTCGCTCTCCTCCTTTCTCTTTCTTCTGCCAGAGGTTTCTTCACTCACTCACTCACTCACAGCTCCTCTGCTTCCGCCTCATCTTCCTTTATCTCTGAGCGCTCGCTATGTGCGACTGCCTCGCTCTCTCTGGTCTTGGTTTGTGGTTCTCCAAATCCCCCTGCTGATGACTTTTCTGCGCTGGTTGACATTCAGCGTAAACAGATCGTCTTTCTGTCCATATCAACCAGCCTCCTAGTTTGGTTTCTATTAATCTGGCATTGTGGCTTTGGCATATAGATGTGTGTATGTGTGTGTGTGTGTGTGTGTGTAATCAGACAAACCACCTGCCCTCACAGCCAACAACAGTTCTCACTGAGGAAGTAGCTGTGGTTAGAGTGAGTCAAACGGAGGGAGAGGGCGTTGTGATGTGTGTTTCTGAACAACAATATGCAGCAGTTGTGGTTTGGTGTGTGTAGCATCGGGGTTAGAGAGAGAGTGAGAGTGTGGATCACCGCTGCTTTGCCAGGGCTCCCTGCAGGTCTGAGACCACTGTGACCTTCCAGTGTGTGTATGTGGTTTCAGTTGATCTGCTCCTTAAAGGATGGATGCAACTCTACACTGGACGCCCAAAGATCTTTAAAACTGAATCAGAGACAACTGGACTTCTGATAAACGATTCGATATGCATCTAGATACACAGGTTACGATTCGATTCAAAAACGATATCCTTTTATTACAGACCGATTCGATTCGATTCGATTCAATTCCGAACGATACGATTCGATTCGGCGGTTAATATTCAAGACTACAAATCCCCAAGCATTGTGGCTTTATTTTTTTTTTTTTGAACAAATTTTTTATTGTTTTTCAACAAAGACACAGAACATACAATTTGCCATCATGTCAGTTACAGAAATAGATAAAATAAAATAAAATAAAATAAAATACAGTATTGCCATCCATCAATTCTTCTAGCCGACCGCCCCCTATACACCCTCACAACACATATTGGTGCCCCTCCCCATATTGCTCCGCGTACACACAGATTTCACCCATTAATGTAGTCACAGTCATATCAGTATCCTATGCAGTAAGCAGTGATAAATCAAACAGATTAAAAACAAAACAATATGGTAGTGTGTAAATGCCACACTGCAAACACGGACACTTAAGGATTCATCTCAGGTGGGCGTGACCATTGTAAGGAAGACTGGCCCCTCTTCACTAGCTGAGTCAATTCGTCAGGTAGGTAGTTAAGCAGAGGAGCCCACATTTCATTAAAGGACCTTTCATTACCCTTCACAACTGCACTAAGTCTTTCATGGGGGAGGACCCGGAATATTTCCCTATACCATAGGGTAACAGTAGGTGGTTTATCAGTGATCCAGTTAATTAAAATGCATTTTCTGGCCAATAATAATAATTTGTCGCATAATTTGAACTTCAAATGGGTTAAAGTTACCTCCCTTGATGGGAGGCCGAGGATGAAAAGGCCAGGGTCCTTCCTCATCTTTACTTGAAAAATACCACTCAGTTCCTGCGAGATTGTACCCCAAAATCTTTTTATCAATTTACATTGCCAGAAATAATGGTAGTATGTTCCAACCTCTCTATGACATTTATTACACAAAGGTGAAATCTGACGGTCCATCTTATTTAGTATGTACGGTGTTAAGTGTAGACGGTGTAGTATTTTATATTGTGTCTCTCTCAGTCTGTTACATGT
Organism: Trachurus trachurus; assembly: GCF_905171665.1. Lineage (NCBI taxonomy): Eukaryota > Metazoa > Chordata > Actinopteri > Carangiformes > Carangidae > Trachurus > Trachurus trachurus. Next base: position 14,775,569 of record NC_139914.1, read on the forward strand.
AAAGGTGGATTTAAATACTTTAATGGCCTCCTGCCAGTCATCTTCAATATACTCTGTGTCAAGATCTTTCTCCCACTTCTGTGCAATGCTTGTGATATCGCCTGTGCTAAGAGAATATAGTAGAGCATAGAAGGAAGAAATAAAACGGGTGAGACCTTTTCGGGAGATGAGGAACCTCTCAACCTCACTATACATGACTGGATCAAGAGGGGGTAGGGTCTTAGATCCAACGTAGTGCCTGACCTGAAGAAAGCCATAGTGATGTTCTTTAGGGATACTGAATTTGGACTGCAATTGTTGGAAAGTCATTAGTATCATATTGTCATATAAGTCTCCAATCACACGCACCCCGTTGCCGTGCCATCTGTCAAAAATATTGGGACGGAGACCTGGGGGGAAATCCTGATTCCTCGTAAGAGGGGTCAGGAATGAGGCATAACTTCCTCTGCCTAGATGTTTACAAATTTCCTGCCACACTCTAATAGTGTTGTATATAATTGGATTATTCTTGATATCCCTATGTAGCTTTTTCTTATCGCTCATGGCCAAGCTCCATAGCGAGGATGGCAAAGAGGACCACGAGTCTAGACAGGGCTTGGATTCAAGATGAGCATGTAACCATTCCCATAGGAAGCGTGCGTGGCATGCCCAGTTGTAATGAATTATGTTTGGCAGGCCTAGGCCTCCTTTGTCAGAGGGTAGCTGTAATGTTTTTATTTTCTGTCTCGGCCTCTTGCCATGCAAGGCCGTAGCCAGGATTTTTGAAATACTGAGGTCATTTAGTCGTGGTGCGCGGGGGGGGGGGGGGGGGGGGGGGGGGGATTTGGGGCAATTTTATATTAAAAGGCTTCAATCTGGTGCACTTTGACAGATAAAAACTACACACATCATATTAGATTAATCCCATATTTATGATATTATCATCAAGTGATCATCCAGAGAAGACCCAACTTCACTGAATTCTGATGAGAACACACCATCATCACAATTACAAACAGTAGACTAGCTCCTCACACTCGTAGCAGCCACAGAGTAGCAAAAATATTATATGATAAAGTTAAATTCCAGCTCGAAAAGTCTGAAATGCAATGTGATGGTCCTGGTTGTTAACATAAAGATGAACAGGTTTCTAGGGTGAAGTGTGCACTCTTTTTTTTACCATAGCTATAGCCTACTATTTTTGGGGTGACTTCCTTCTGGAGCGTCAGCTGTGTTCCTCACTTTGAAACAGGCCCAGGAAGTTTGTTTGCTTTTCCTTATACAGTAGCTACCACAAACATACATCTGACTGCTCCTTGTTGCAGCAAATTTTGGTTTGTGTTATAATTGGTTATTCACGTTGTTTAGCGATGTAGTATTTCACATTTTTATGCATATTTTTTATTAGTACAATATTGGTGTCAAACTTAATTTTGGTTGTATGGTCTTCTTTGAATGCAAAAATATGAAGAGGTCTATGTGAAATCAAAATGAGCCAAAAACAGTTGTATTTGGATGGAGTGAATATTATGACACAGGCTATTAGTGAAATATAATTAGTTTTCCAAAGGTCAAATTCCACCTGGACATACGTATCTCTGATAATAAAACAGCTGCAAAATTGCTCAAGTTCATTTTTTTTAGCATCTACTTTTACACAATTAGCCTACACATTACTTATTCATTTGCCTGATATCCCATGATTCAAAGGTAGATTTTACTCTAATGTGTTTTTTGTTAGTTTTTATACTAGGGAGAGATGAAAAATTTACATTTTCTACTGCACTCCAGACATGTCTGTAGTAATCTCACAGGTCTCTTAGCTCTCTTTAAATAAATAAATAAATAAAAAAGACTGAAATAAAACTAATGGTTGCCTAAAAATTTTACACCAAATCTGTCCAAAATTTCACAGTCTTTGTTGTTTGTGAAATTTTGTGCTCCTGCACCATTATGCTCACATCTTGTGCATCTCCTGGGGGCTAAGCCCCCCCTGTCCTTAACACTTAGTGACGCCCCTGTCTGTAAACATAAAATGTATCATGTCACTGTGCTTTTCACATAATGTTGATGGAAGAATGGACAGTGCAGTAGATGCCCCTTCAGTATAGTATCTGCAGGAAAGAGGTCTCTGCCCCCACTTAGCTCAACTAGTGCATAGTGCAGGACACAGACAGTAAACGGCGCTGAATTGACCCTATTAAACAGCTGTTTTCTCCGCATACATGAGGTCCCGTCCCGAAATAATACAGCGGTTCAAGTGCACGTATGTACGAAACTTTTACAGTGTAACAACTGGTTGGAAAAAGCAGTTTATCTAGAGCCAACCAACTCACTCAGTAGCCTTCTCCTCCATGCACGCAGGCTCCGCTGTATCACTCGCTTTTTCCGAATTAATCAATTTTTCCCGCGACCAGTAAACAAACACCAGCGTACTCAGCTGCGTGAGGGCGTCAATAAACAAGAGCATTATAGGCCTACCGGAATTGTTGTTTGGAGAGGAGTCACCCAGTCACCTTCCATCTGTCCTCCCTAATACTTTCACCGCACATTTTTTATTGGTATTTTTTTTTTTTTTTCATTCATTAGGCCGAAAAAAATACCGAGGTCATGACCTCGGTGTCCTCAATGGTAGCTACGGCCTTGTTGCCATGCCATATGAATCTAGAAAATGCCCTCTCTATATCAAGAGCGACCTTCTTGGAGATCCACAGGGGTAACATTTGTAGGGGATATAATAACCTGGGGAATACGTTCATTTTAATTAAACTAATACGCCCCATAAAAGATATAGGGAGGTCGTGCCATCTATCCAGGTCCTTCTTTATTTTAGTTACTATGGGAGAAAAGTTAAGCTTCCATAGCTCAGTCAGGTCTGGTGAGACTTTTATCCCAAGGTAGGTGAAGCCTGTGGGGGACAATTTAAAGGGGCAGTTAGCAAGTGAAGCCAGGTCAGTCGGACTGCCCAATGGCATAGCCTCTGATTTGCCATAGTTGATCTTGTAGCCTGAGAATGAGCTGAACTCCTGGATAATTGAGAGAATAGTTGGGATTGATATGTCAGGTTTTGTCAGGAACAACAAGATGTCATCAGCATAGAGTGCAATTTTATGGGTTGTCCCTCCTATCGTCATCCCATGTACGTCTTTGTGTTGTCTAATAGCCTCCGCTAGAGGCTCAAGTGCTAGCGCAAAGAGCAACGGAGACAGGGGGCAGCCCTGTCTCGTCCCCCTACGCAGTGGGAAAGGCGACGACTGCATGCCATTAGTTACAATACAGGCCTGTGGAGAGTTATAGAGTATCTTAACCCATTTAAGAAAATCCCCCCCCAACCCAAACCTCCCAAGGGCGTCGAATAAGTATTCCCACTCTACCCTATCGAACGCCTTTTCAGCGTCTAAAGATACAGCAAGTCCTCTATGATTTTCTTTACTTGAGTACTGTATGATGTTCAACAGTCTCCTCACATTTGTGAGGGAGAGCCTATTCTGTATAAATCCGGTTTGGTCTGTATTTATTAGAGAGGGCAAGAGTTTTTCCAGTCTTGTTGCAAGCAATTTTGATAGCAACTTACTATCCACATTAATAAGGCTAATGGGCCTAAATGAGCCACAGATATCAGGGGGCTTATCTTTCTTAAGGATAAGTGTAATGTTTGCTAGATTAAGCGTTGGGGGGAGGTGACCAATCCCAAAGGAATCCAGATACATGTCAGTAAGTGGTCCGGCTATCAGGTGAGTCAATTTCTTGTAGAACTCCGGACAGAACCCATCAGGTCCTGGTGCCTTTCCACCCTTAAGGGATGCTATGGCTGCACGGACCTCCTTCTCAGTCACTGGTGCCGTTAATTTTTCTTTTTCTTCCTCTGACAGGGATGGGAGGGACACTTTATCGAGAAACTCCTTCCTCCTCTCCTCAGAAAACTCACATTCAGATGAATAAAGCTTCTGATAAAATTGCCTCATTATTTTATTGATGTCTTTGGTTTTGTAGTGTCTAACCTGATTGTCATCCAGCAGTGATGGTATCGTGTTTGACTCCGTTCTACCTCTTGCCAATCTTGCTAAAAGACGGCCAGGTTTGTTTCCTGACTCATAGAGCCTATGCTTTGCAAAAAAAATGGCTGACTCAGCCTTTTTAGTTAGCAGTTGGTTTAGGGCCGAACGAGCTGCTTCCAATTTTTTAGACAGAAATTTAGAGGGTGTACTTTTAAATTGTACCTCCAGCTGCTGTATTGTATTTTCTAAGCTAAGTTGTTCCTTCATAGCAGCCTTTTTCTGAGCTGTGGTATATGATATAATACTCCCCCTAAGATAGGCTTTAGCCGTTTCCCATAGCAGAGATGGACTAACATCGGGAGTCTTATTAGTCGCAATAAAAACATTCCACTGTTCGGTAATATAATCAATGAATGGAGGACTGCTCAGTAGCGAGGGGTTCATCCTCCAGTGGCGAGAGGAGGGGTCAGTATAAGGAGGACAAATGCTCAAACTTACATGAGAGTGGTCAGAGAGTGAGCATATGCCAATTGAGCACTCCTTTACCCTATCCAAAACCACTCTGGATGCATTGTGGCTTTATGACACTGGCAAAAAAAAACAGAACAACAAAATCACATATCAATGTATTTATTTTTAGACATGGACCAAAAAAAAGTCTGGCTGAATCGTTGGATGGGAACTCCAGAGGTAAAAGTAGCACAGAATAGTAACAACAAAGTGCAATATTTCGGCCTGAGCATAGTTTTGAACACTAGAGGTAGGTAACAAAGGTGCAACATTACAATGTAAACAAGTTACACACCTATAACACATCTCAAAATGCAACAATGCACACAGTGACAACTGAATCAGAAAATAATCACAGACGTTTTTGAGTGCTGAAGGAAAGGCAACTGGATTTCAGGCCCCACTCCAAAGTGTTCACCTGGGAATCCCGTCAGATGAAAGGTAAAATGTCTTCAAGTTGATCTGCTCCTTAAAGGATGGATGCAACTCTACACTTGACGCCCAAAGATCTTTAAAACTGAATCCGAATAGAATCACAGACTGGTTTTTAAGTGCTGAAGCAAAGGCAACTGGATTTCAGGCCCCACTCCAAAGTGTTCACCTGGGACACCCGTCAGATGGAAGGTAAAATGTCTTCAAGAAACCAAAAAGAAGTGAAGTCGCCTTTGCTCAAAGACTACGATGACCTGGGTGACTGAGAACCTGCACAGGCATCTACTCAGACTAGTTTCAGATTACAAAATGACAACTATTTGTTTGGTATTTGTCATATTTGCTGTGTACCCTTTGATCTTTGACCAACCAGAAGGTCCTTGAGTCCTTCGCGCAAAATGTGCAGGAATTCTGAAGATACAAGGCCGGTATGTGTCTTGTAAGGTCACCACACCCCTGATGTTTGACCACTAGAATCTTCCCAGCACATCCTTGATTGCAAACTGAATGTTTGGCCCCAATTTGAAGAACTTCTGTCAAGACATCACCCAGATATCATGTCCATGAGAATGGGAAGGACCCACGGGCCATTCCTAAGCTGTGTTGTCCACCCATCCATCACAAAAGTAGTAATCCAGGATTTTCTCTCTTGGTAACATTTTCTACCTTCTTGGCATCCTGAGGTATTCCCAGGAAAGACTAGATACATATTTTCTCTAGTATGTTCTGGGTTGACCCGAGGTCGCCTACTTGTTGGACAAGCTTGGAAGACCCCCAGGAAGGGATTCTCTAACCCTGTATCCCTCAGCTGACTCCTTTGGACATCAAGTTCCTGCTCAGTCCCCAAGACCCTGAAGAGACACTGAAACTACATCACTAAAATACTTGTTGTGCTGTTTGGTCCAAATTACTAGTGACCTGAAATCAAGCTGAAAAAATAAACAAAGCATCAGCTGGTCAGAAAAAAGCTTTTTTTTATCTGGAACTAACCAACTCACTCCGCCTCTTCCACACACCCCTGATCCAAACGGAGTGATGAACAGCAGAGTGATACAGGAGCACTTCCTGTGTGGAGGAGTACCGAGGAGTGAGTTGGTTAGTTAGTTAGAAAATAAGCAAGAACCTGTGAAGGACATGATTATGTATTAGCCTACACTTTTTCTAACAAGCCTCAGACATTCATTTTTATTATACAAAAGTAATATGGTACATTCTTAGTTTAAATGACTAAATAGTTAAAGGTATGCTTACAATGGAGTTTTTACTACCATGGCAAACATCCTTTTGCAAAATCTATCACAGTATAACCTATCAAATGACATCAAAAGACTAAAATGAGACTACATTTTAACCAAAAATAAACTAAAAGACTAAAATGTGATTTTAACTAAATCCATTCTTTGATGAGTGACTAAGACTAAAATCAAATAATAATTGAATTAAAATTAACACTGACTCCCAGGCTTACAGATCCAGTCACATTTAACAAGATACACAATCCTTTAAAAAGTATTGAACTTGGTGGGACGCAAAAATCATATGACAGGTTTTTCTGACTGAGTTGGCCATTGATGATTTTATTGTTAGAGTCCAGACTGATTGTGTTGTATTTCTGGCACTTCAACCAAAAACATTTTCAGAACTAAACCCAGAGTCAGTGTGGTTGCCAGGTTGGCGGGGTGCAAACACACGCACACACAAACACAAACGCCCCCAGGCAACTTGATCCTGAAGGCCACGCCTCTTTACACCCCCAACACCTGCAGTGACACACTTCAACCCCTCCTTAACTCCACCTCTGCCGCCTCAACACACACACAGACACACAAAGCCAGGACAGCTGCTGCCACACCTCAGCAGGTTTAGGTTTCTGACCCCCAAATCGAACCTGAACCCGGTCGGTCCTCATGAAGATGGCGCGAGTAGCCTTGAAGTTCTTGTCTCTGTTGACTAGGGATGTCACGATTACAGATTTTCTAGGTACGATTATTATCAGAGAAATAATCACGGTGCTACATGGTGATTATCATGATTATTATGCATCAATTCATTTCAAAGACTATTAATGTGTAAAATCAAATACAGTCAATTTATAATTACATTACTAATTATTTCCACAAAGTATCTATTAGAATATGACCAATTATTAAAGTGTTTGAAATATATTAGCCATTGTCATCTATACCAAATGTTTAAGTTAATTTTAATCTTTTTTTTATTATTACAAATGACACTGACTCTAACATTTAAATTCCTACCAATTCAATGTAAACGTATGGAGCAGTATCTGTGCATTTACCTTTACTTTGGTGCACATCTGCCAACATGGTTCATACATAATCTTTTTTTGGAAAGTGACGGTATTTAGGAATCTTTACGATCAATTAGGCCTAATTGTGGCGTTTAATACCACGATTAATTGTGAAAACAAGTAATCGTGACATCCAATTCCCTACTGTTGACACATCGTCATTATTTTGGTTTTAAGCACTGCCGATCGGTGCTAAGTTACAGCTTTTAGTATGTCATTATTCTTTTCTAATGCAGGGTTGAATCACAGAAGCGTGGACCAGACTCAGGACCAGTTGGTGGACAGACCAGCAGACCCCCTGCTGTGTGTCCTGAGAGAGAAGCTGACCCCTGCCAGACACAACATGACCTCCAGCTGCAACTTCCTGGGTCAGACACTGACGCAGGGCTGAGTCAGGACGGGACAGACCAGCAGCCGGACCACCAGACCAGCAACACAGAGAGTCATTGTCCCCAGAGTGTGCATCCGGATCACTTCAGAGTCTCCACAAGTTTTTCAGTAGAAACCGTCTCACCAAGTTTCAAACGCCCAGGATGAATTCAAATTTTTGTCCCTCAATTCTTGGTTTTATATTGACCAAACTCCTGCCAAGCTAATTAATTCCCATCAGCCACCTCTGATATGTGTGTGTTCACTGCAAATTAACAAATGCTAGCAGCAACAGGGTCGTTGTATAGGGGAGAAAGGTGATGATAACTCTAGGGGCCCAGCGCCCAGTGGGGCCCATAAAAACCCCCAGTAGTCTAATCTTTGTATGACTGATTTATTCTGCTTAGACCCTGACTAATACTCATAGTAATGCTGCATTAGCATCAAAACAAAGTAGGCTAAATAAAAAATGATAATACATCCGTAGTCTAAGAAAAAAAGTGGAAAAGTCAGGGGGAGGGGCCCACTTTAGTATTCTTTAAGGGGGGCCAGAATTCCTAGCAACGGCCCTGGCTAGCAGGCTAAGATGTTAAACTAGAATGTGAACATGGTAAATAGATCTGCTTTTAGCTTTGTCACTCTACTTATGTTAGTACATATGCTAACGTTAGCAACTAGCTAAAAGCATGGCTATGTTTTAGTGTCACAGAGCTAGCAGCAGGCATGGCTAGCTAGCAGACTCTCCCGGCTCCTTCAGACTTGCAGTCCTGTTCATGTGGTCCAAACCAGGGAGAAAATAATACTGGTGGACAAGTTGTGACCTGCACATTCACCACGTTATGAGATAATAACACAACGTTACCACACAGAGTTGTTTTAGAGGGAAATTCATGTAAAACCTCTGATGCACGTTGCCTTCAGGGACAGTTTTTCATCATCAGTCTCTGTATTTCCCTCTAAAACAACTCTGTGTGGTAACGTTGTGTTATTATCTCATAGTGTGGTGAATGTGCAGCTCACAACTTGTCCACCAGAGCGTTGTGGAGTTGTTGGATTGTGTATTTGATGAGTTTTATGAGGGAAACCAAGAAATCCCATAATGAGCCTCCGTAGCGTAGCTCTGAGCAGCTCACGGCTCTGCTCTGCCATTCTAAAAAATAGCTTGCACCGACAAATAAAGGTAACGAACCTACTGCTATGACTATAGGGATTATGGCAATGGACCAATTTGTCAAAATGTTGAACTATCCCTTTAAATGTCTGCATCCAGTTTCTGTTTTTCTCTCTTTTTGTCTCATTTTGTCTCTTGTTGTGTTTGTTTGTCCTGGTGGTTAAAGCCTCGTCATCTCTGTTGCTTTAAAGGTGCTACAACTACATTTGAATAATGAGCAAGTGATGAAAGAAATAAACTATGGAGTTGGCCCAGTTTCATCTCTTTCCCTCCATCCCTCCATCCCTCCTCCTCCTTCCATCCCTCTCTACACCCCACAGAGCTCCCACGACATCAAACCCTGTCTAGACCCTGCTAAAGTGTGTGTGTGTGTGTGTGTGTGTGTGTGTGTGTGTGTGTGTGTGTGGGTGGGTGCATCGCTGTGTGTGTTCTTCTTACCAGCTGCTAAAATACAACAGTTGAAGTGGCCTTTGAGTTTATCAGCAAACAACAAAGTGCATTTAAAGCAACAGGCTGGATGTCGTCCAATGGCGGCCAGGCTTCCTCCATTCAGCTGCAGGACAGACTGCAGGTCCACATGAGCAGACTCTGAGTCATAACACTGAGTCCTCTAGCGTCAGGATGACAGAGTCTTCTGGTTGATCTGGGCTCTATAAAACTGAACAATATGACTCCTGAACATCTGTCGGAGAACTTTGGAACAACTTCAAAATAAAGGTCTGGGGAGACAAAAAGCCATGAGGTCAGTGGAATGACTGTAACATCCTTTACGTATCAATAATACCACCTTAAAAGAAGTGTTTACGTTCCATCAAACTTTATTCCTTTACTCCCCAACATTAGTCTACAGATGTGCAAAAAAACACCAACAATATGTTAACTTTAGTCTATTTCATGTTTTTATCTTCTACTGAAGTTAGCATGGTAGCTAACCCTGGCCTGTCTTCTCATTTTCCGATAGCGAGTCACTAGCTTCATGACATTGAATGTGGATTACCAGACAAGTTGTAAATGGCAGATATTTTTTTGTAGAAGTTTTTTTTTTTTTTTTTTGGGGGGGGGGGGGGGGGGGGGGGGGGTTCAAAAGAAATTAGATAGAACTGTACATTTGCTTTTATTTTGAAACACCTGAGTAGCAGGAGTTCATTTCATTCTATCATATGTGATAATAACTGATACATATTTGTGTGTGTCAGTCAAACAGATGTCAATGATGAGGCAGCATCAGAGTAAAATAACACCAACAGTATGTTACGGTGACGGAAAAATTTTGAGGCCATCCGTCATTTTGACAGATTGCAATTCACACCCATGGCGTCTGGCCATGTGCATTTGATAATCAATAAATGGAGCGGTGGATAACGATATAAAACATATACAATGTCACAAAGTCACTACGGTGAGAATTAGATTTTTTTTTTTTAAAAACTCACAGCTGGCTGGTGCGCTCAGTAGAAAACGCTGTAGTACCTCCTCCAGGCCTGTGTGGAGCTGTGGCGCTGTAGCGCTGCCACACAGAAACACTAACAACAGAGAAGAAGACAGAAAGCTTCCCCGCACGATTCAAACTCCTTCAAGTGGATTAAATGTTGACTGGGAGTCGTGTCAGTGCAAATATGACGGTCGATAATGATTTAACGGGCGAGATTCAGCTGCAGCGTCCGAGGGGCCGACAGTAGTCAGCTGTTAAGTTACGTAGCTGTAGCTACACAGGTGTGTGTCCGTACAGGTAGAGCGGTGGGGGGAGGACATCATGACATCACCGTTTCACACACTCGCCGCGCACAACTCTTCTAAAGGTAAAGTCAAGCCTCTTTTAATGTATTTTGCCCGCCGTGGCATTGTTTATAACACGTAAAGCTGAGTGGGTTTGGTCCTGTCTGAATTTGTGCTGCATCTGGCTGTGTGTTGTGGTCTACAGCTTCAGTTGTTTCAGTGATGCGCAATGGCTGCGTGCGTGCGTGCGTAAAAGAGAAATGGCGTGTGTGTGGTGTGCGTGCGTAAAAGAGAGATGAGAGGCACAGAGAGAGAGAGAGAGCTAACGCCAGTGCACTATGCGGTGCCTATGTGAAAACGTGCTCCTTTGGATGTTTTGGTATAACACATGGGTTAGCATGTTGATTGTTGACAGAAAACTGATGTCATCTAACGTTGTATTTAGATGTTGAGGCAGAAAGTGACCCCCCCCCCCCCCCCCGCATTCACTGACTGACCACAGTTAGATGTGCTCTGATGCCGACTCTGTAATTTGTTTGGACTTGATATGAATTAAAATTGAATGCTATTGAACCTATGGCATTATTATCATTTTAAAAATTGAATGTGGATTACCAGACAAGTTGTGAATGGCAGACATTTTTTATTACGTTTTTTAAAATTAGATTTAATTGCACATTTGCTTTTATTTTGAAACACCCGAGCAGCAGGAGAGCATTTCCTTCTATCATATGTGATAATAACTGATACATATTTGTGTGCGTCAGTCTAACAGATGTCAGTGATGAGGCATCATCAGAGTGGTACGACACACAGCAGAGTGTGTGTTTGTCAATCACACGCGATAATCAGAGAAAGATTATCTGTGTGTGTGTGTGTGTGTGTGTGTGTGTGTGTGAAGATGAGGCATAAAGGAGTTGTGTGATTGTGTGTTTCACATAGCAATGTGAGGGAGACGCCAGGAGGGGGATTCTACCAGTAAAACACCTCCCCCTGCACACACACACACACACACACACACATATTATATACATGAAAGTTCAGCAGTGATTCGTTGGAATATATTAGACACACACACACTCTGAGTCACACACAGCTCCACAGACACACACACACACACACACCGACAATGAACATGTCGTCATTGTTCAGACGGACAGCTGCACACCGAACACAGACATGAAGATATGCAGCAACAATGCACAAACAGTATAGATCATGATTAATACTTACTGTAAAGGGACATTGTGTAACTTCTCCTGTTTTCTATTCAGGAAAATCGATTATTTCATTCAAAAGTCTGTTTTTCATTCATCAGTAATCGTCCGTCTGCCGTCCGCCCAATTTCGGTGAATGCAGCATGAAAAATACGCTAGATGGGAAGGAATTCCTACACAATGTACCTTTAAAATAAATAGGGTCCAATCCGTTTCTATGACAACGGTGATTTCTATCAGCTGGGATGAAGACTTAGGTTAAAACACACAGAGATGAAGCATATAACTCCAAAAACACTGTCCATTACAAAAAGGTTAAGGGTTAATACAACACTGTAAAAATACGAAATGTTAATATATTAATTTTAACATGGCCTAAGGAAGTCACTCACACACACACACACACACAGACACACACACACACACACACACACACACACACACACACACACACACACACACACACACACACACACACACACACACAGACACACACACAGAGGCTTTATGCCATTTAGGGCTAATAAGGTGATGACAGCCTGAACGTTCACTGTACCCCCCCCCCCCCCCCCCCCCCCCTCTCTTTCTGTCAGTACTTAGATTTGGGGCTGGCAAACAGACCATAGCCAATGTGGTAATTGGTCCCAAGTGGTTTTCAGCAGCAGTGTGTGTGTGTGTGTGTGTGTGTGTGTACGTGTGTGTTGAATGTTTTATTTGTTTGTTTGTTTTGCTTTCAGTAGAAGTGGACTTTCTTTCGCCTTAGTAACAATTGCAATAAGTTAAAGGGATAGTATCTTTTTTTTTTAAAGTGTGGTTGTATGATCTCCAAAATAGCCCCTAAGTACTTTAATTGCAGTAGAAGACTCTCTGCACTCCTCCCGTTAGCAACGCCAGCCCATAATAGCCCTGCCCAGAGATTTACACCATACAGTGTTGTGAACAGACCCAAAGAAACGGCCTATTTTCACGGCCTAAAAGAGGTTTTACCTGAAAAAAATACACAGTTCCATTGTTCACTATAATATAATTTTTTCCAAATAGGCTGTTCACAACACTGTATGTTGTAAATCTCTGGGCAGGGCTATTATGGGCTGGCGTTGCTAACGGGAGGAGTGCAGAGAGTCTTCTACTGCAATTAAAGTACTTAGGGGCTATTTGTAGATCATACAACCACACTTTAAAAAAAATATACTATCCCTTTAAGTTAAAGTTAAGTTAAGTTAACCTGAGTTAAGTTAAATTGAGTTAAATTAAGATAAGGAAGTTGTATTGGGGTAAATCTTCATATTCGACAAAAAAGATGTAGCCTACAATGTGTGTATAAAAATGCTCCATATCTCATTGATTTGTCATAACAATGACAATAGACTGGATGGATGGATGTTGATAAGATATGAGGTCAAGGCTATTTCTAGGGACCAATCAGGGTGTAGAAGTTCTTGGGGGGAAAGAATTAGATCCAGATCGGGAAAAAAGTTGTGTTTTTAAAGGAAAGGAAATGTTTTTATGAATTTTCTGTTGGCAGTGAGTTCTGTCTTCAGTTGTTACTGTAAAGTGATGAGTCACAGCCACTTTGAATAAGACGCTCTGGTCTTTAATAAGCTGTGAATCATCCCTTTATGTGAGGAAACAACAACAGTGGACAGACGGTTCAATCAGATAATGGAGTAAAGAGTGAAACTGTGAAACTGTTCCTGTGTGCATCCTGATTCTGAATCCTTTACTTTAACTATTTAGATTTTATTTTCATTCATGTCATTTGCTCTAGATCTATCTATCTATCTATCTATCTATCTATCTATCTATCTATCTATCTATCTATCTATCTATCTATCTATCTATCTATCTATCTATCTATCTATCTATCTATCTATCTATCTATCTATCATTTTTCAATTCAAAACAATGAACTATGAACACTAGGCTAACAAACGCAGAGTTCTTTCTTTCTTTACCCCCTCTCTGTCTCTTTCTTTCTTTCTACCCCGTTTCTTTGTCTTTTTACTTCTTTCTTTCTTTTTTCTTTCTTTCTATCTACCCCTATCTGTCTTTTACCTTTCTTTCTTTCTTTCTTTCTTTCTTTCTTTCTTTCTTTCTTTCTTCCTCCCCTCTGTGTCCGAGGAGGGGGGTTTGGTTCTGAACTTTTAGGTGTGTGTGTGGGTGTGTGAAAGGCTGTGAGGCAATGTATTATTACGGATGGTTTTATGAACAAGGAGGTGTAACTAATTAAAATTGGATTTTTAAAATCAAAAAAAAAAAAATCTTCCTCCCCCCTCCCTGTATCTTCTTCTTTACCCCCTTTCTTTCTTTCTTTCTTTCTTTCTTTCTACCCCGTTTCTTTGTCTTTTTACTTCTTTCTTTCTTTTTATCTACCCCTATCTGTCTTTTACCTTTCTTTCTTTCTTTCTTTCTTTCTTTCTTTCTATCTATCTATCTATCTATCTATCTATCTATCTATCTATCTATCTATCTATCTATCTATCTATCTATCTATCTATCTATCTATCTATCTATCTATCTATCTATCTATCTATCTATCTATCTCACACTGCTGATGTCATTCAGAAGTGTAAATCTTTATTGACTCTTATAGAAAGTACAGTAGTTGTTTCCTCTGCTGGGCTCTTACGGCCCCCGGGGGCCCGGCGGTCGTATATCCATCATGGATCTACGACCCCTGACCCATGTGGCCCCCCCGTTAGTAACGAGGCCTAACGCTGCTGATGAGCCACTTGACGAGCGCACACACTCCGCGTTTGACATTTATGACGAGACGACTAAATTTAAGAGGCGTTTGTGCGTAAAAGTTACGATGTAACGACTCGCTTTACGGTGCAGCGTGTGTGTCTTTATGACATAACACACTGTATATGTTAATGACGACATTACTGTAACAACCACTTATATTGGGAGAATGTGTGTGTGTGTGTGTAGTAGCTTCAAACCACATTATGACTTGACGTCTTAAAGGGATAGTTCAACATTTTGGCAAATTGGCCCATTGCCATAATCCCTATAGTCATAGCAGTAGGTTTGTTACCTTTAATTGTCGGTGCAAGCTGTTTTTAGAACGGTGGAGCAGAGCCGTGAGCTGCTCAGAGCTACGCTACGGAGGCTCATTATGGGATTTCTTGGTTTCCCTCATCAAACTCATCAAATACACAATCCAACAACTCCACAACGCTCTGGTGGACAAGTTGTGAGCTGCACATTCACCACGCTATGAGATAATAACACAACGTTACCACACAGAGTTGTTTTAGAGGGAAATTCATGTAAAACCACTGATGCACGTTGCCTTCAGGGACAGTTTTTCATCAACAGTCTCTGTATTTCCCTCTAAAACAACTCTGTGTGGTAACGTTGTGTTATTATCTCATAGCGTGGTGAATGTGCAGCTCACAACTTGTCCACCAGAGCGTTGTGGAGTTGTTGGATTGTGTATTTGATGAGTTTGATGAGGGAAACCAAGAAATCCCATAATGAGCCTCCGTAGCGTAGCTCTGAGCAGCTCACGGCTCTGCTCCGCCGTTCTAAAAACAGCTTGCACCGACAATTAAAGGTAACGAACCTACTGCTATGACTATAGGGATTATGGCGATGGGCCAATTTGCCAAAATGTTGCACTATCCCTTTAAACGAGCTAACTATTATACTATTACTGATCACAAATGGTCTAATGATTTTACAACACACACACACACACACACACACACACACACACACACACACACACAGAAAGACAGACAGACAAACAGATAGATGGATAGAATCAACAACCAGATGTAGAGTAATTACCCCAAACACACACACACACACACACACACACACACACACACGCTCAAACAATAACACACACGCCGACCACTGCTTGGCGTTGAAAACACCTCATGCATCTGTCCACTCCCTCGTTCTCGCTGTCGTCCCACATCAAAGCTATTTCTGATGCTCCGACTAATTACCAAGCACCACACACACACACACACACACACACACACACACACACACACACACACACACACACACACACACACACACACATGTACACACACACACACACACACACACACACACACACACACACACACACACACACACACACACACACACGTGCAGCAACCTGATCATTGGCGTGTTAATTGCAGGTTGTTTTCTGACAAAAGGCTGCCACCACGCTAACTTGAACTCCAAAATGATATCAGCACACACACACACACACACACACACACACACACACACACACACACACACACACACACACACACACACACACGGTGTAATTACAGGTAAAAGGAGCTAATATGAGCAGCAGGTGGTTGTAATATCATACACGCCTCTAAACACACCTGAGGGACTCAAACACTGAAGCTGTGAGCAGCTGTCTGCCGGGGTTTAATGTTGCTCCTTTAAATGTGATGACTTGATATAACACACACACACACACACACACACACACACACACACACACACACACACACACACACACACACACACACACACACACACACACACACACACACACACACACACACACACAAAGGCATTATAGAATTACCATGCATTGGCACATATGAAACTATACTCATTCACATCCTATACTGAAACCCTTCCTCTCTCACACACACACACACACACACACACACACACACACACACACACACACACACACACACACACACACACACACACACACAATCACAATCACACCTGAAAATTGATACTCTCACATACACAAGTGAAAACCGCTCACAAAAACTACACTGTAAAAAAGAAAATCATAATTTTACTTTTACAAACTGCACCTATAATTTTCTGTAAAAAGAAGTGCACAACGCCTCTAAAACTACACGAGTCATCTGTGAATTAATGTTTTTCAAGCATTGTAATACTCAATACTGTATTATTTATACAGTATTTTTCTGCTTTCTTCATTGTATTACATACAGATCTCAGGAAATTACAATAATTATCTGTTTGTTTATTATATTTGTATATTGTATCACATTATTATATAGTTAACATAATCTCTTTATTGAGTGTATTACTGTAACAGTGCGTTCACACCGGGCATGAGGCGAATTATTTGTGCGATAAGATTACATACAAAGTCAATGTAAAGACGCGAATGGACGCAAATTTGTGCCGGCGGCGCGAATGAAACGAATGGCGCAACGCGAATGAAGCGAACACGCGAAATTCGCCTGTTCGCACAAGTTCAAAATATTGAACTCAAGTGAAATATTTGCGCAAATACTGCGAGTAAAAACAAATATTCCAGCGGGAAAACTGGAGCGAGTAGAGCGAGGCGAATATTTTACTCACGCCCCGTGTGAACGCACTGTAAGTGTTGTTCTGTCTTACCACAATAAAAGCCCAAAAAATAAATATTAAAAACCCGGAAACCGGAGGGTGAAGGGTTAAGATGTTGGGGAGGTAATGGGGTTTTCTTCTTTTTGCCATTTTTCAAACAATTTGAAAATATGAGCTCTGTTTAATGTCTTTTACCTTTTACCGTAATGTTGATGCTCAATAAAACATATTGTACAAAAAAAAAAAAAAAAAATCAGAGAAGAAAGGAAGTGTCCAGTCTTCATAATTTAGAAAACATTTCTGTAAGTTTATTGTCAAAAACATCAGCCTCGGGGCAGTTTTATTACAACTTTGCTTTAAATGTATGAAAAATAAGTAAGTTTAACATATAAAAGTCATATTTTGTAGATTTTTTCTGCATAATTTATTTCATAGTAGGATATGAGATGCACTGAATCCACAATAATGAGTCTAATATCAACTGATCCAAGTTTTACGATGACTAATTCTTCCCATAATTTCATTTCTCTCCTCATTTGAATCCCTGCACAGGACTGTTCCTCCTTCCACCGCTCATTTGCATCTACAGCTGCTTCTGCACCGCTGCTTTCTGAGGGGTTAGCTTTAGCTTAGCATTAAAACACAACACCAGTGTGAGGATGTAAAAGACACACACACACACACACACACACACCAAACCCAGTAAAAGAAAAACACTGCTGTTCAGAAATACAGTGGTGAAAGGGCTTTTGAGGTCACGGTGCGACTGCCAAGAAGTCTGTGGTGAGTGGCTGGCCACAATGTTGGACCAAGCCACACACACACACACACACACACACACACACACACACACACACACACACACACACACACACACACACACACACACACACACACACACACACACACACACACACACACACGGTATTAAACCCGAGCCAGAATGAAGAAGTGCTCTTCCTCTTTTCAACACAACTGTACGTGTGTGTCCTTTAACAGTTTTTCAAATGCAAAACGTGTCCTCTGGTTGGACCTGGTCCAGCAGCATCTTGTCATCAGACACCACCCGGTCCCGTTCCTCCGTCGTATCAGCTTCATTTCACTGATCTTTGTGGTGTAATGTGCTAAACTATGATGTGGACTGGACCTCAAGGTGCGTTCATGGTCTCTGCACCACATGTTGAGCCCTTGTCCGCATTTTTTCAATTTAATCAATAAAGTTTTCTGAAACTGAAACTTTGCCTGAGGGAATCACCCAAACTTCTATTGTGATAAGTGACATTAAACAGAGGTTACCATAGTGGAGTGGAATAATGGTTAATATACACTATAAAAAAAACAAAAAAAAACATTTAAAATGATTTTACTTAAAGCAGAAGTGAGTGATCCGGTCGTTTTCGCTAATGCTGCGTTCCAGGCAGGCTTTTGAAATCGTAAATTACAGCTTCAAGTCACAACTTACGACTTTGTAGCGTTCCAGGCAACCCACTCGTGTTTTTCCGACCTGTTTTACCGGTGAAAGTCACTATAACGGCCACTCGTAACTTCCGACCGGTGAACTCGTACCAGATCAAACTGGTACCACTTCACGGTCGGAAAAATACGAGTTACGAGTTTCCTTGAACGCACCATAACAGTCCTCGTCCCTACGTCACCACATTCACGGCGTTCCTTGGCTGCACACACAGCCCTGCATGCCGTTCTCTCTCCTCATTGGATAAAAACTGTAGGATACGATAAAAGTTTTCTCCTGGGCTCAGAGCAGAGCAGAGTGACTGACAGACCCGTGTTTCAGTCCAAACACTCTATGTAAGTGATTGCTGTCGGAAGATACAACTATTTAAGACTTATATTAACACAAATATATCACTCACTTCTGCTTTAACTGTACTACTTAGGCACTGTATATTGTGTAGGTTTATTCATAGACTTTTTTTCATTTTACACATATTCATACTCATACTTTGTCTTTTATTCTGAAAGTTTTTTTGGGAGCAACCTAAGGCGCAACAATTTTTAATTCCCTTTAAGATTGATAAAGCTCTTCTGATTTTGATTCTGATCGATGGCGGCTGGCCAATAAGGGCACGAGGGCGTGGCCCCACCAATAAAATAAAAATACTTTGAAAATTATATATTTTTAGATGAGCAGGATAAAAGTGAGTTAAATGTATCACCTGCAATAGAAAAAAAATTCTACCATCGAAGGTCAAGTTAAAGCAGAAGTAAGGTGAATGTTTGTGTTAATATAAGTCTTAAATAGTTGTATCTTCCGACAGCAATCACTTCTATAGAGTGTTTGGTCTGAAACACGGGTCTGTCAGTCACTCTGCTCTGCTCTGAGCCCAGGAGAAAACTTTCCTTGTATCCTACAACCTTTATCCAATGAGGAGAGAGAACGGCATAAAGGGGCAGTCCTCTCTGTGTGTGCAGCCAAGGGATGCGCCTGAATGTGCTGACGTAGGGACGAGGACTGTTATGGTGCGTTCAAGGCAACTCGTAACTCGTGTTTTTCTGACCTGTGAAGTGGTACCAGTTCGATCTGGTACGAGTTCACGGGTCAGAAGTTACGAGTGGCCGTTATAGTGACTTTCACAGGTAAAACAGGTCGGAGAAACACGAGTGGGTTGCCTGGAACGCTACTAAGTCGTACGTTGTGACTCGAAGCTGTAATTTACGGTTTCAAAAGCCTGCCTGGAACGCAGCATTAGCCCAAACCACCGGATCGCTTACTTCTGCTTTAAGTTAAGTTAAGTTTATTGTTGTCATTGCATAAAACATATACAACGAAATTTCGTTCTGCAGCCTCCTATAGCAGCAAAGAGCTAAAAATCAATAAATAATTAAGTATTTGCACACAAAGTGCAAAGTACCAGTGTCAAATAAATACATCAACACATTAAAAACATAAGTTACATCACTGAGCAAGGAACAACTGCAAAGCACTCGACTTGGAGGCGATGTGGTTCCAAGTTCCAAGTTCTGCCTTCCAATGTAAATGAAACGTACCATTACATACCATAATATATTACACTCTTGTCAATATATCACGCTATGTTCAATATTTGCTTGTTCAATATTGCTCATGCCTGCGTGGCCAACAATGCATCTGTGTGTATGTGTAGTTTATTATTTGCAGATCCTGGTGCGTAGATGATCACTGTAAAAACAAGTTGACAGCAAGTCATCCAACAAACCACCACAGTGTGGATTGAGTGATGCTGTGAGCCTCATAGGCTACTGTATAATAGAGACTGTTTTATAAGTGTTATAAGTCAGACACATGGTGAAGGTTTGGTTAGAGAAGCAGCAGAAAGGTTTTGGTTAATATAAGTGAAGCGTTTTGTAAAGGTCAGTGGATGTTTATTGTAATTGGATGTGGTTGAGGTTAGTAGGAACAATTGTGGTCATGGGGGAAAAGACTCAGTCTGACTGTGGTTGTTTGACTTAGTGGAACAATATGGGATGTATTGTTCTGCCTCGCTGACAGGAAGCAGTGTGATGCATCATCATAATGAAACATAATAAAATAATAAAAATGGAACTAGTCAACATGATCAGGGCATAAACCCTCTATGTGGTTGTTCAGGGCCACAGCCGTTAGGTGGGGGGCCACATGATCAGAAAGGTACCGGGGTTCATCAAGTCATTTAAACATCCTGAGGTCTGCACGTGCAGCTATGAGCTTTATATGTAATGTGAAGTCAATATTCAGCTTCTTTTATCTCAC
Source organism: Trachurus trachurus (assembly GCF_905171665.1). NCBI lineage: Eukaryota > Metazoa > Chordata > Actinopteri > Carangiformes > Carangidae > Trachurus > Trachurus trachurus. Next base: position 14,796,312 of record NC_139914.1, read on the forward strand.
ATTTGAGACATTTGGTGAAAATAGAACGGCAGAATGACAACATTTGTGCTCAAAAAGCAATCTGACAAAATGTCATTTTAGACTTGTTTTCTACACGTATCTATTACTGTATTCATATCCTATTTCAAGCACCAAAACAGTTCATTCTCATGACTGAAGGAGTGTTTTCAGGGTACATCTTTTTAACACTTGACCTGTGTGTCTGTGTATATTGTGTATTGTGTTTGTTAAGATTTATTGTACTTTCTTGACCTCTGGGCACTAAGTGGCCTATAATTGGCTCACCTGAAGCCCATCCAACTAATGACAGAGGTGTGGTGTCGTCAGCCCTTCAGCCTATATATGTATATGCCTGCCACTTGTCTCACCATTTGCCTGAGGAAGACCACATCGGTCCAAACGTTGTAAGCAAGTAGGCCATCCAATAAATGGGAGCTTACGTAAATCAGTGTGCGGATATTCGAGAAAATGGCCTCAAACCTCAGAGGGAATAAACACGTCTGTATAGGACGAATCTCCTTGTTGTTTACAACTACTTCCTGGTAGAAAACCAGCATGAGAACAATAGTGACGGACGAGAGTTTCTCTATATTTATCTACTTTTTCATGTCACTATATCACCGTTTAGACTAATCTGATGTTTGTAAAGTTTATAAAACCAATGATTGGACAAACATCACTATTTCTGTGTGCACATTTTTGTAATTAGTCATGGTTATCATAGATTAGCCGGGCTAACGGTTAGCTACCTGTTTAACTTTAATAACTCAGTGACTCAATAAACGCTCCATGAAAAAATATTTTCTCCAGCGGATATCTGAGTTCCAACATGACTGAGCTAACTGGAGTAGTTTCATGTCGTGTCCCACAACGGGAGGGTTTTAACAGCTGACGTCCTGCTGTTAGCTTAGCTACCGCCGTTAGCGTAGCTACCGTTAGCGTAGCTACCGCCGTTAGCTGTTAGCTGTCCCTGTCAGCTGAGCCACTGATGCTTTCTAGACACTGTGTTTCCCCCAAACTGAATAAATACAACACATAGCAACACAAAACACACACACAGAAATAGTAATGTTTCTTCAATCATTTCAGATTTGTCTAAACGGTGATAGGGCGTGAAAAATATGATATATAGCTAAACTCTCGTTCATTACTATTGATCTCATTCAAATTACAGCTGGTTTTCTACCTGAAGTAGAATGTAAACAACAAGGAGATTCGGTCTATTCAGTTTTAACCAGTGATTTGGTGTTTGTGCTTATAGTGCAGGGCCACAAACAAAAACCTTGTTTAGGGGGCCACCAACATCCTATAGGGCCGGCCCTGAACATGATTATTCAGCCCAAGATGTCACAATGAAAAAATATTTCTAAAATTATTGGCCTGTTGTTTTCTGGATGCTCATTCTGGGGATGTTTTTACTTCTTATTCCGGTACATTTGCTAATAATCAGTGTGAGTCCGTGTGAGGTTCAGGGACCTCTGTGTTGTGTTGTATTTCCTGAATCCAGGAAAAGGAACTTTATTTTATGTGTTACTGGAACAGCCAGTTGTTGTGAGTAATCTGGAACATCTGTTCTCAATATCACGTAACGTTAGCTGCTACTGGCTAATTATTAAATGACACACACCAGCAGAGGGAAAGAGAAGAGAAACACAAACAAACAGGCGCACATTTGGACTCTAATGGCAGCCAAGTGGTGGAATTACACAGTTGAATACACTTTAAATGTGTGTGTGTGTGTGTGTGTGTTGAGTAAAACCATGAGAAACATCCTGTGACTCACATCAGCAGTGTGGGTCAGGTTTACAGTGACCACTACAGGTCAGAGATGGAACTGCACCTCCAACTTCACATTAAACAGTATGTGGTGCCCTAACAAGCAGGTTGTGGGTTCGATTCCCGGGACCGGGGCCTTTCTGGGTACATTGGAATTAACTTAACTGACTTAATGTTAATAACAATTGTATTTTTGAGAAGCAGTATCTCAGGGTAATCTGTAAACTCCTTGAATCTATGTGTAAGTTAGTTTTGCACTGTAAAAAAAAATGCATTTATAAAAACGGTAAAATGACTAAAGATTTTTTTCATTACTGTCTATAGAAGAAAATAGTTATTTCACAGATTTTTCCTAAATTGTTGTGACTACATACTTTCTTCTTTTTTTTTCTTTTGATTTTCTTTTTTAGATTTTTAGTGGCATTTATTGTGACAGGACGAAATAAGAGATAGGGGATGATATGCACCAAAAAGTTGGATTTGAACCCGGGCCACTTGGGCTTTTCTTCATTAAAAAAAAAAAAATACTGTAAAATAATGAAATTGTTAAGTTCCTTTTTTTTTGTTTACAGTGTGTAAATAATACATACAATTACCATAAGTGTTGAAACTGACATTATTTTTATTGTGAAACACAAGACAAACAACATAACAGACATACAGCAATGGATACACAAGATATGCACAAGGTGTGCGTGTGTATGTGTGTAGTTCGAGTGCAGTGCAGTGTGGTGATGGTAATAGTGCAAAGATAAGGAAATAAATTAAAGAATCAGGACAGTGACATTGCTTGCAATAACAAACACATGATAAAGGGTAGTAGGGATAACAGTTGTGATAGCAAACATAACCTAACTCATAATAGGACTAATGACAGCATTAATTCTGAAGGTAAGAAGGAAGAAATAGGGACAACAGGGAAAAAGGATGAAAGAATGAAAGAAGGGAAGAGGGAGCGGAGGATGGGTGCTTAAGTGGAATTGGACGTGAGTAAATAAATAAGAATAGAAAGATAAATTGATTAATTAATAAAATCCTGATTAATAACCCTGAATTGACATTAAAGGATCGGTGGATATTAACTTTTGTTTAGCATCACTGGGCTCTTTAACCTGTTCCTCTAACGTGCTGCTCTACATGTAGTTGACCTTTGACCTTTGACCTCTGACCTCTGACCTGAGAGTCTCAGTTCACCCAGGAAGAGGTGAACAACTGTAGCAGCGAGCGGCCGACTGGGCCGATGGGCCTATTGTAGCTCTGACAGTTATATGATGCTGCAGAACAAACAGAAAGAGTGTGTGTGTGTCTGTCCCTCTGTGTGTGTGTGTGTGTGTGTGTGTGTGTGTGTGTGTGTGTGTGTGTGTGTGTGTGTGCGTGCAGCCACAGACAGTCTGTCTCCTTCTCTGCTGCACCTCAAATAAATTCTATTCTATTATCTATTTTTTTTCTCCCACTAATACTAATACAGCTACTGGAACAATCAAATATATTGACCAACACACACACACACACACACACACACACACACACACACACACACACACACACACACACACACACACACACACACACACACACACACACACACACACACACAGTCTTGTCATACACTTGAGATGTGTATTGGTTGAGTTCTCTACAACTGGCCCAGTGCAACATTATCTGGTCACATACTGGCTCCACTGTGGACACACACACACACACACATACACACACACACACAAATATAAAGAGAAACAATGATGTACTGACACACACATATAGAAACACACACACACACACACACAAACATTGACAGATTGTACAAGCGCACAACATCTGCGTCTGCTGGTCCATTGATCCTGCAGGTTCGGAGCCACGAGTCCAGCGCAGATAAGAAACACACACACACACACACACACACACACACACACACACACACAGGACAGACACACAGACTCCAGCTGTAGTTGCAGTTTATCTAATCGTTCATAAGCTCTGACGTTGTCGGTCTTATGGAAGAAGAGGATTTGTAACGTAAACCTCAGTGTATTTATCTTTATCCTGTTCATTTCTATTATTAGCATCATTTTATATTATTAAATACAAAACCATCACACGTTTTATTTCTACAAAAATGTGTCACAACTAACATGAAACAGAGCTTATAGCTTTATATATGTAAACAAAACAAAACTGAATGTAACTTGCTGCTGTAAAAAAATATGAAATGCAAAGGAGAAAACATTCACATCCCTGTTCCCCATTGACTCCAATACAAAAACAAGCAGAAGGGAATCTGTGTTTAAAGGGATAGTTCAACATTTTGTCAAATTGTCCCATCACCATAATCCCTATAGTCATAGCAGTAGGTTCGTTACCTTTAATTGTCGGTGCAAGCTGTTTTTAGAACGGCGGAGCAGAGCCGTGAGCTGCTCAGAGCTACGCTACGGAGGCTCATTATGGGATTTCTTGGTTTCCCTCATCATCAAACTCATCAAATACACAATCCAACAACTCCACAACGCTCTGGTGGAACCAAGAAGAAACCAAGAAATCCCATAATGAGCCTCCGTAGCGTAGCTCTGAGCAGCTCACGGCTCTGCTCCGCCGTTCTAAAAACAGCTTGCACCGACAATTAAAGGTAACGAGGGCTGGAAAAAATTATATTATAGTGAACAATGGAACTGTGTATTATTTTTCAGGTAAAACCTCTTTTAGGCCGTGAAAATAGGCCGTTTCTTTGGGTCTGTTCACAACACTGTATGTTGTAAATCTCTGGGCAGGGCTATTATGGGCTGGCGTTGCTAACGGGAGGAGTGCAGAGAGTCTTCTACTGCAATTAAAGTACTTAGGGGCTATTTGGAGATCATACAACCACACTTTTTAAAAAAAAATGCTACTATCCCTTTAAACAATTCCCTCATTCCCAGTCCAGTTCATCACTTTTCGTTCCTCTGGGCCCTGACATACCAACACTGTCGTCAGTATTTTGCATGTGTGTGTGTGATGTCATCAGTGTGGGCCGATTAGAGGTGATACGGTGTTGATCTCAGAGCTTCACACCGGCTCACACTCCTCCTAAATCAGCTGTGAGGCGTTCACTGTCTTTCCTCAGATGTGACAGTTTTCTGCACGGAGAGGAAAAGAAGACGAGGAGGAGAGGAGGAGAGGAGGAGAGACTGATGGCATCACTCTGTCCTCCCTGTGGGACGACCACAACCCTTTTAAACACTCTCTCTCTATCTTTCTCTCTCTCTCTCTCTCTCTCTCTCTCTCTCTCTCTATCTATCTCTTTCTCTTTCTCTCTATCTCTCTCTCCCTCTCTCTCCCTCCCTCGCTCCAGTCGATACAGCCATTAGTAAATAACAGATACATAATTTATTAAATATCCTTAGATACATATTTCAGCATTGGATTACCAAGCAGTGGAGGGTGAGGAGGGGCTGAGGGGGGGGGGGGGGGGGGGTTGTGAGTGTGTGTGTGTGTGTGTGTGTGTGTGTGTGTGTGTGTGTGTGTGTGTGTGTGTGTGTGTGTGTGTGTGTGTGTGTGTGTGTGTGTGTGTGTATGTTTGTGTGTGTGTGTGTTACATTAAATAAATTGATAACAATGTAAATATTCAAGGTTTACTGAGTATTATGCAGTTATAAGGCAAGGCATCTTTATTTCTATAGCAGCGTATTTCATACCAAGGCAACTCAATGTGCTTTACATAAAGACAAAACATTAAAAAAGAAGCATAAGACAGAATAAAAACAAACAAAACACTAAAAACAGAGCAAATAAAAGTAAAATAAAAGAAAATAGATAAAGTTTTAAGTTCTCAGCTATAAGCACGTGAAAAGAGAAATGTTTTTAACCTGGATTTAAAAGTGCTCACAGTGCTAGTAATAAACTCTTATATCTTACAAATGCATTACAGATTGTTATAAACTATATACATACTGATATGCATCTTATAAATTATATTGAATTGAATTGAATTGAATTCCTTTATTGTCATTCATACCAAGGTATAAACCTCCATGTGGTTAAAAACATCAATGAAGATAAAAAAGAAAAAAGAAAGACACACAATCAACAACAATGAGACAATAAAATTCAATATTGCACAGTCTCTAAAGTGCAGCAGTCAGTTTTTAAAGTGCAGTCAGTGTTGTCAGGGTGGAAGCTCTCGTAGGATAATTACAAATTACACTAGCTAAAGTTTGTTTGTTTGTTGTTTGTATGTTTTTATAGTTTTATTTTCCTACTCTCTCTCTATAATGACATCTTCAGTATTGACAGGTGTACGCTGCCCTCTGCTGGACAACTCTGAAATGCAACACACCTCACTACACCTCACACTGATGGATTCTGGTATCATTTCATTATGATGCAAATATTTTGAAATTTTTTTGAATAATTACTTATTCTAGTGACACTCGACTTATTTTATATCTTAATGTCAGCTAACATACTAATTGTTGGTGTAATTATTGAAAAGTGATAATGGTTCATCCTGAGTGGAACATGAATATCCTCTATTTACAGTAAAAACATGGCACCTGCCTCTAAATAAAGACGCACATTATTCTGAAGTGACGACAGTGAGAGTGAGAGCGACGGTGACACTTCTACTGAATTTTTAAATTTGCGTCACATGCCCTTCTTGTTTTTTTTAACTTTCAATTTCTCTCATCACTTTTCCAACTGTTTCGTTTTTACAGAAATGAGAAGGAAAATCCCCGATCACTTGTTAACATTTACATAATTTACATTGTCATGAAAACAGTTTATTACAACAAAAACATTGATTATTATATTCAAATGAAGTGTTTTGTTCAATCAGCTGCAGCTCAACATCTCAGCACACACACATATATATTTGCATGTGTGTGATGCGTTCTATCGGCCGGTTTGCAGAAGTTGAGGTTTCACACAAAACGGCTGCAGCTTACCACACACTCACACTCACACACACACAAATGCACACACTTCCTCTTACAGACCCACTTCTCACACTTACATCATGTTTCATTTGATCCAGTTCAGATAAATGAGGCTTTACTGTTAAAATGCCCTTGTGCAGTCTGATTCCCATAGCCTACTATAGAAGTGAACTTGAATGCATCGCACTGGAATCAAACTCATAGATACTGTAGGAATTTAAAAACAGCTCATTATAATATAAGTTAGGGGAGCGTGGGAAACAAACTAACGAAATTTCGGAAGATTTGACGGCGATTTCACAAAAAGAAGTGTGTTTTATCACCATTTCATTTTTCCATATCTCTACATTTTTGGTTACTGAAGCACGTGTGCAAGTCACCAAAACCATTCTTATATCATCTTTTTCAGCGTTTTCTTTAAACGCTAAAAAAGTAAAAAAAAAAAAAAAAAAGTTAAAAGTTAAAAAATGGTACCATGCTAAAGCTAGGAGCTAGCTCGTAGCCAGTGCTAGCTAGCAGACTACATGAGGGGTTTAGTTGTAACACAGTGTTATAACTAGGGCGACATTAAACTTGTCACTTTTTGGTGAAAATAGCCGTTTTTAAATGCTAGATGGATCATTAGTGTCCATAATATTGTATTTTTGTCACCTTTCTTTGCATTGTCATCTTCTTTTCAGTTTTTTTCGTCCTCCTTTATTGCCAATATACAATTAACAATGATATTAAAGCGAATACAGTTTAGAATAAGAAAAAACTGAGCAAACACAATTATAACATTAATAAATTTGGCATATTTACAATGAAATGTTATAATTAATTACAATAAAAATCAATATGCACTGTTCTCTTCAAATAAACAATAAACTAATGACTTAATATAATAATAATGCAAATTACATTAAAGCTTTTTTGAAAGTCCTCTTCATCTTTTATTTTAAATACCAATGTTTTTCTTACAGAGTCTGTTAGTATCATAGATGGATAAAAATCAGTCTTCAGATAAAATTGTACTGTAAATTGTAAAAGAATGGTAAGTTTTAGAAACAAACTTCTAGTGTTCATTTGTAGCAGAGATGTGTATGTTACTTGTGTAAAAACATTTTTTTTTTATCTAACTCAAATATATCTTTAGATATCTACCCAAAAGCAAAATCCACATGTGTTCATTTAAACATGTGTGAAACTAGACGACACTTTATTTTGAAAGACAATGTTGACCATTATGTTTAGTCTGGTTCCTATAGAGATAGAAACACATGGATCATCACACACCTCTGCATCTTCCTCCTCGGCCCCCCCCTCTCACCCTCTCACCCTCATACTAATGTGTGAATATTTATTCATATCTGATGCCACTTTGGATCAAAAATCAATCAGGTAATCAAGTCGTCGCCATCAAGCCGCTGCTCTGGCGGGCACACATCATTAAAAACACATCCATCCACGCCACGCTGACGACCTGCTCTTAATTAGTTTGAGCAAACATATCGAGCAAACACACACTCACACACACACACACACACACACACACACACATATACGTTAGGATGAGGCGGCGTTGTGCTGAATCAGGATCATTTTCATAACAGACGGAAAAGGAGCTGCTCTGTTGCAGAGGGAATCAGAGGACAGCTAGCGTGGCTCAAAGTTGATGCCATTATGTTTTTGAAACTTATCCCAAGGTTGCAGCGCATTCTTTCTTTCATCTGGTTGAACAGAGTCATGTGACCTGGGTGTGAAACATTACTATTTCTGTGTGTGTGTTTTGTGTTGCTATGTGTTGTATTTATTCAGTTTGGGGGAATCACGGTGTCTAGAAAGCATCAGTGGCTCAGCTGACAGGGACAGCTAACGGTAGCTAAGCTAACGGTAGCTAAGCTAACGGTAGCTAAGCTAACGGCGGTAGCTAAGCTAACAGCAGGACGTCAGCTGTTAAAACCCTCCCGTTGTGGGACACGACATGAAACTACTCCAGTTAGCTCAGTCATGTTGGAACTCAGATATCCGCTGGAGAAAATATTTTTTCATGGAGCGTTTATTGAGTCACTGAGTTATTAAAGTTAAACAGGTAGCTAACCGTTAGCCCGGCTAATCTATGATAACCATGACTAATTACAAAAATGTGCACACATAAATAGTAATGTTTGTCCAATCATTGGTTTTATAAACTTTACAAACATCAGATTAGTCTAAACGGTGATATAGTGACATGAAAAATTAGATATAGGCTACAGTATATAGAGAAACTCTCGTCTGTCACTATTGTTCTCATGCTGGTTTTCTACCAGGAAGTAGTTGTAAACAACAAGGAGATTCGTCCTATAGGCCAATATATATATGATGTTGCTGCTAGATGTGCCTTCTTTGTCGTCATTGTGTTAAGCCAACTTATGTAAAAAGAAAAAAAAAAAACCTGTTTCTGATTTTTCCTGACAGATGTGCAAAGTCACTGGCCGGTTCGCCAGGGTTTGACCATGCAGGCTACACTGCAAAAACTCAATATCTTTCCAAGAATATTTGTCTTATTTCTTATCAAAATGTCTCATTTCTACTCAAAACTAATCTCTTTCCACTTAAAATAAGACTCATCACCTAAAAATGAACTTGTTTTTAGATCATTTTCACTTGTTTCAAACTAATTTTCAATTGAAATAAGTAGAAAAATCTGCCAGTGAAAGTAAGTGTTTTGTGCTTGTAATAAGAAAGAAAAACTTGCTCCACTATCAGATTTTTCAAAATTTGCTTGAAAAAAGTAAAAAGTGTCTAAAAACAAGCTGCTTTTTAATGTGATGAGTCTTATTTTAAGTATAATTAGATTTATTTTGACCAGAAATAAGACAAATATTCTTGGTAAGATTTTGATTTTTTGCAGTGTAGGAATCTACCTTGACTAAACCTACAAATACCAACCAATAAATCATTACCATAAACCAGCTGTGGGGGCAACATGTAGTTTTATGTAGTGTGTGTGTGTGTGTGTGTGTGTGTGTGTGTGTGTGTGTGTGTGTGTGTGTGTGTGTGTGTGTGTGTGTGTGTGTGTGTTAGTGCCTTTGAAGCAGCTTTACTGAGCTTTCTGATGGAAAACCTCTCATGTGTCAAAATGACCGCATCACCTCTCACTGCCCACTCTCTCTCACACACACACACACACACACACACACACACACACACACACACACACACACACACACACACACACACACACACACACACACACACACACACACACACACACACACTCATACACACATATATGCACATATTCCCCCACAAAGCCACAGTGCATCTTGGGAACCATTAAGGAAACCGGAGACCACCGCAGTGGGCAAAGGACACAAACAGAGGGGGAGAGGAGGAGGGAGAGAGAGATAGAGATGGATGATAAAGAGGAGGAGAGAATAGAAAGTAGAAGAGTCAGGGCTGATTATTCCTACTGTGAGGAACACAGTAAAATGAATAGAAGTTAATGGTTTATACACTCCCACAGGTTAATGTTACGTAAAAACTGAAATTAAAAGAGAGAGAACATAAGATTATTGCTTGAACATGCTTCCTACATTTCCCAGGGTGCAACTGGGCCAGTAGCTAATAAGGTGGCATGGGAATATCCTGGGCCAGACTAGTTATTGAGCTCCATCAACCCTCTTATTGCCGATGGATGTGGTTTATACGCCGATGATGACTTACTTTACTTAAATGACTAATCATCATCATCACCTTGTGGTTTTTCACTACACCAACAAATTACAGTTACACTACATACGACCACAGTGTTGAGTAACGACCGGTTGAATGTTGTAGAACATTATGATGTCACAATGAAATTGAAATTTGGCCTTTTGGATATAAAATGACATCACTTTATCATCAAAACTTTTTTTTTTTAACCATAGATGCCAAATTGTCCCTTAGTGTATGGATTCACAATGATGACCTTGACCTTTGACCTTTAAATTTGAATCAGTAGAATTGTTTGTGCCAACTGTGAAACTGTGACATGGGAAGTAGCACTTTCTATCTTCTTTCTTTAGTCTTTAGAAAATCCTATAGCTACTACTATACTATATTATAGAGCAAATACACTTACTACACTCATAAAATTTCGAATCAAAGTATAAAAAAATTTGCACAAATGTTGTTTCTAGGGGTGTGCCCAAATCTATGTATTAATGTGTTTAATTAATGTATTTAGAATGAAACATCATCATTATTCAGAAAATATAAGGAGAGACCATTTTTATACTACGCATTTTCTCAATGCAGCTTTATTTTACCAGCTCCATTCAGAAGTTGCTTCATTTACAAAATATTATTGAAGTAAGTTGCATGAGAAGGAAAAAACATATATATAAATAAATATTTACATAACATAATAATAGCATATACATTTCAGCAGTCATAACTTCCTTTAATTGTATGTTCCTTTGTAATTTAATTACATCTGTTTAGATGTCGAAATAATAACCTTTTGGGATAGCTATGATATTTAAATTTAAAAGTTTACCACAAGCAATTATAAGGTCAAAATATATGTGAAATATGGAAATTTTAAAAATGTTCGTTCACAATATCATAGATGTTATATTCTTTGACCTTATCATCTCAGACAGAGCTTATACTTCTCAACAAGCTGCACCAAACAATTATCATTTCACCTTTATTTTAATAACTTCAGAATAATTAATTAATAAATGATAAATAATATTAAAGGTCCAGTGTGTAAAATGGGGAGAGAACCGTGGCATCTAACGTTTAGATTCTAGTTTGCAGCGTTCACTCACTCACTCGCTCACTCACTCACTCACTCACTCACTCGCACTCACCCCTCACACATTTCATTTTATAGCGATTATACACTTCTACAAACATATTCATGGGTAGTAGGCTATATTCAGATTTTGCCGATAAACCTTGTTAATTATTACACACTGGACCTTTAAGTAAAGATTGACAAAATATAACAGATCTGAAAACCTGCTCTAAAGTAATACATTCCTGGTCTGATATGATTGGGGAGAAGTGGAATAAAGGATATGAAGTGTAGCGGAGAAGATACACTGTAAAAACTCAAATATCTTACCAAGAATATTTGTCTTATTTCTAGTCAAAACAAATCTCATTCTACTTAAAATCAGACTCATCATATTAAAAGCAGCTTGTTTTTAGACACTTTTGACTTCTTTCAAGCAGATTTTCACTTGAAATAAGTAGAAAAATCTGATAGTGGAGCAAGTTTTTCTTTCTTATTACAAACACAAACAACTTCCTTTCACTGGCAGATTTTTCTACTTATTTCAAGTGAAAATGTGTTTGAAACAAGTGAAAATGATCTAAAAACAAGTTCATTTTTAGGTGATGAGTCTTATTTGAAGTGGAAAGAGATTAGTTTTGACTAGAAATGAGACATTTTGACAAGAAATAAGACAAATATTCTTGGAAAGATGTAGAGTTTTTGCAGTGTAAGGAGTCACAGAAGAGATGTAGAAAAGAAAAGAAAAGAGGAGTGCAGAGTGCAGCTCAGCGGGGGATCATCACTCTGTGGAGGAAGAAGAGAGAGATCGTCGCCCGTGATGCTGCTGATATCGACACCAGACAAACCCGAGAGGCTGCACTTTAATGCTAACCACTGCACTCTGCTGGAGCATCAATCACACACACACACACACACACACACACACACACACACACACACACACACACACACACACACACACACACACACACACACACACACACACACACACACACACACATATCACCACATGTTTAAAGACACTGAGTAAGCATTTTATTAGGAACACCTTAGAAAATAGAAACACCACCGTGCTGATATATTCAACAGGTTTAACATCAAACATTACCATCATGTTTTACTTCCTTTCACCAACACTATTAGGACCTTTTAAAGCAGCTTTTTTACATCAAGGACCCTAAATTGACACAAATTAGACCACGGACCCATTGGACAAAATTTTGAAGCAAACACCAGAAATACACAAATATTTGTTCCGAGACTGAATAAAGTTTTGTACATTCAAATTAGGGCCAATAGACACAGTCGGCAAGCAAGGAAACGTCACTTCCGGTTAGGGCCGTGGGGGAAAACAAACCGTTTCCCCCATACACACTCATGCAAAAAGGCGGCATTTTAAACCTTTGTCAAACGCTTGTTCGCCGTCCTGTCTTAGTTTTAATCACATGTATATGCTGACAAAGAGCTATATATTAGAAAACTCATCACGATCTGGGTCGATTGCTGTCCGTACATCTTAAAATATAAAGTTTTCACAGCCATAGCCTACACCGAGTCAGCAGGGTCGGCAACCTTCACTTCCGGTCAGAGCGTTACACGTTTGGAGAAGATGAGCGAAGTTCCGATATAAAAGTTCAGGTTGTGGTTTTTGAATTTATTTGCGGTGCAAAATAATACACAATAACTCAGGCAGTGTCTACGAGTGTCTAGAGCCGGCCGGCGGCGACTAAGAGAGCGTCAGAGCCGTGGGGGAAGACAAATATGACTGACTGTGAAATACCTAATATTTTTAAATGTACGGACAACAATCGACCCAGATCGTGATGAGTTTCTAAAAATATAGCTCTCTGTCAGCATATACATGTGATTAAAACTAAGACAGGACGGCGAAAAAGCCTTTGACAAAGGTTTAAAATGCCGCGTTTTTGCATGAGTGTGTATGGGGGACACGGTTTGTTTTCCCCCACGGCCCTGACCGGAAGTGACGTTTCCTTGCTTGCCGACTGTGTCTATGGTGTGAATTTTTGGAAATATTATAGAGACATTTCTGGAAAAAAAAGTGGTACAATTTCTCCAAAAACATTTCTAGAAAGAAGTGGTACAATACTCAAAAAAAAAGTTGAAAGTTAAAAAAAAAAATCTAGAAAAAGTGGTAACATTTCTAAAAATAAAAAAGAATTCTCAAAAAAAAAAAAAGTTTAACAATTCTAGAAAATTTTTTAAAATTTCAAGAAAAAGTTGGGAATTTTTTTTAAGAAAAAGTAGATAAAAAACATTATTTCAGTAAAAGTCAAAAATAAAAAGTAATAATTTCAATTAAGTGACTAATTAAAAATCTGTCTTCTTCCATCTTTGCTTCTCCATCCTCTTCCTCCACACTCATCATTTTCCCTATCCTCTCCCATATTTTTGTCATCTTTCTTTCTTTCTTTCTTTCTTCTTTTACCTCATCTTACCCCTTCTTCTTTTTCTCCTCTTCCTTCTCGTTTTTCCTGCTACTTTTCCCCTCTGTCATCTTCTCCTCCAGCATCATCGCCTGCTTCGCTCCCTCTCCTCCCCCTCTCCCTCTCCTCCTCCTCTCCCTCTCCTCCCCCTCTTTTTCTCTGATGTCACTCGATCTCTGAGGATCAAGTGTCATTTCTCTGCTGTAATTAAACTTTACTGCAGAATTCACCTCCTCTCCTCTTCCTCCTCTTCTCTTTCTCTCCTCTCCTTCTTTCTCATCTCCTCTTCATCTCCTCT
>NC_139914.1:14812995-14877995 GCF_905171665.1 Trachurus trachurus
GCCGGCCCTAGGATTTTGGTGGCCCCCTAAACAAGATTTTTGTTCGTGGCCCACTCTAAGCCCATATATGCCCATATTTTCTTAAATTTATCTTAGAATATAGAATATTATATATTAGAACCTCCGCTGTAAGCACACTGAGGCCAGTTTGTCCTAGAACACTGTAGAAAGAAATAATTTAGGCCAAATGCTGGAAATTTGAGGTCTGCTTTTTGAAAAATGTCAAATCCCTTGTGAAAACACTCCTTCAGTCATGAGAATGAACTGTTTTGGTGCTTGAAATAGGATATGAATACAGTAATAGATACGTGTAGAAAACAAGTCTAAAATGACATTTTGTAAGATGCTTTTTGAGCACAAATGTTGTCATTCTGCCGTTCTATTTTCACCAAATGTCTCAAATGTGAGATAAAAGAAGCTGAATATTGACTTCACATTACATATAAAGCTCATAGCTGCACGTGCAGACCTCAGGATGTTTAAATGACTTGATGAACCCCGGTACCTTTCTGATCATGTGGCCCCCCCCCCACCTAACGGCTGTGGCCCTAAACAACCACATAGAGGGTTTATGCCAGCGGCCACCGGCCCTGCCCACCTGCACCTTTGGCCCCCAGTCATGTGACATGTCCCCAGTTGGGTTAAAAAATAACCCAATTTTACAGTAACCCAACTGCTGGTTCAAATAAGGACAAACCCCTTTTTTGGGTTATTTTAACCAGTTTGGTTGTTAAAAACTACAGAGAGAGCTCCAAACTTTTCTACCAAGTGACACCACTGTTACAGAAATGAATGGCAGTGGTGTCACTGGTTACAGTTTTTCTCGATTGTTTACACACAATTTCTGGTTCTTGAGGCACAATGACCTCAACATCTAACTCATGCACCGACCCCCTGAACCAAGTCTGCTAAACTACAAGCACAATTCCTGCTTTACACTCAAATTGCAGTTCTAAAACACACTTTTTCCAAAACACTACACACAATTCTCTGCATTTGGCTCAATTTTCATAAAGAAAATCTCTTGTTTTCACGAGTAACACACTGCTATTCAAAATTCTAAAGTTTCATTTTGCAGGAGAAGTGAGGGGTTTTGCCTATTGTGTGTGTCTTTTTGGATTTGTGTGTAGAGTTCTGAGAGTATGAGGCATGCTTTCAGAAAATGTGTTTAAACAATTGAGAAAAACTGTAACAAGGTTGGAGCGCTGCCTGCAGACCTAGATTGAAAAGTGGTTAAGTGGTCCTTCAAGTAGCCTACAATTACTTATCATTAGTACCTCTTCAAAAGAGAAAGAAAACCTTCTCGATTGATTATCTTATGTTTTAATATAAACCTATTAAAAGTAAACTGGAGAAAAAAAAACAGGAATTGGGTTAAATTCATAGCCTATAACCCTGAATATGGGTTACACTCTGGAAAAATAACCCAAAAACTTAACCCAACACCAATAACCCAGAAATTGGGTTACAGAGATAACCCAACATGTTTTAGTGTGCAGTCATGTGACCTGCCCCCCCCCCCCCTCTTGTCCACACGATGATGATTCAGCCGTAATGCGATTGAAGCAGAATTGCGATGCATTAAGACCACTCTGAGTGTTAAACGCACAGTGTCTTCAGTCTGTGATCACTGACAAACTGTGTGTGTGTGTGTGTGTGTGTGTGTGTGTGTGTGTGTGTGTGTGTGTGTGTATGTGTGTGTGTGTGTGAGAGAGAGAGAGAGTCCATTCCCAGAATACACCCCCCCCCTCCCAAGTCCTTCAATTAGACAACAATACACTTAAAGTCCCAGAGAGAGGAGAAGAGACGCTGCTCTGTTGTAATGTCACTGATGTAGACACACACACACACACACACACACACGCACACACGCACACACACACACACACACACACACACACACACACACACACACACACACACACACACACACACACAGTAATGCAGCATGTGTGTGTGTGTGTGTGTGTGTGTGTGTGTGAGGATGAAGGATGAAGGGGACAGTGAAGGACAGAGGGGGCACCAGTGACAGAGGTTCCTCAGTTCTCCAATTAGAATTTACAGTAAAAAGCTTCTATCAAGGAAACAGACTGGAAATCTCATTTCTATACTTTTATTTATTTTCCAATTACCGTTCATGTTTCCGAAAGAAATGGCCCCGCCCCTTTTCTTCCTCCATATATTGCTCCATTTATACTTGTGCTATCGAGTCGTAGGTATAGCCATCACATTTGGACAGAGCATTCATTCACTCATTCCACTTCTTTCCTGCCCACCTCACGGAATTCCGTCATAATCTGGCTCCACATTTGATTGATTTATTTATTCGTCCATTCCACAAAACATTAACATACACAAACAAGTCAAAATTTCATGATCATAATGGGCGAAAGGGCAAAGGCAGAAGCAAAGCTTATTAATGCCTACCCTATTTACAGGAAGAAAAATTACAATAACAAAACTAAACTAAATTTGTAGGAAAATGACACTTGAAGAGAGTTAGTAAAGTGAACAGTATCAAAACGAAACAAACAGAACCTCCATTTAGTAATAATAATTGTCTTACTTTATGTTAGTGTTAAATATTTATTTAATACATTGATTTTAAACATTCTTTTAAATTGGGTAATAGTGATTTAATCATGATTTTAGTTAATTGTCAAGGCACATCAAAAAGTGAGTGAAAAACAGCAGAAAGGAAAAAAATACAACATTTATTTGACAATTAATAACACATTGAATGTAAGAGCTAAGAAAGCCATGAGGTGTTGTCATGAAAGCTGGTCTGGAGTCGTGTCCCTAAGTCCTCTAGAACTTCATCTGAAGTGTTTCTTTCCAGGGTTCAGATGGTCTTATGGTGGCTACCTGCATTTCTGCACAGGGCTGGTTCAAGGTTCTTGTGTTTGTTTTTAAGGCTTCACGTTGTGGTTTCAAAATCTCTTAGCTCCTTTTACCTTCTCCAGACCTCTCAGAACCTCAGAGCAGTTGGTCCAGGCTTAAGGCCCCCACATACTCGGGCGTACATGACTCCGCGGACGTCCGCACGTACTCGAGGCGGACTCAATGCGGACCCAAAGCGGTCATCCGCCAGACCCGTACGCATACTCAGTGTCACGCAATAGACTGCTCGGTGGGAAACCTTCACATCGACCTGTTTTTAATGTGACACCGTCTGCTCGACTATGAAACCTCAAACTTCCACAGACAGTGCACGTGGAGTCTGCGTGGCTCACAGTACGCGCACATTACGCCCGACTCTGTGGGGGCCTCTAGGGCGTTCAAGTGTTCCGACCATGTTAGTATTTTAAGGGTGTAGCCTACTCACACAGCAGTTGTTCTGAAACAGGCAGCGTTTCACGTCAAAGATTGGTTCGTTTGGGCGTAAGTGAACTCAGCAATCACGCTGGGATGTGGAATAAAACAAGTGGGCTGAGATCACTTAGAAGGAGTGGTCTTTGAGGGTTAGGGGTGCTGCTGATGTTTAAAGATTCTCAACGACCAGGTGTGCTGGTTCAGGCCGGAAATATATACCAAGTTTGACTCCAGTTGGCTTCATGTTTTTTTTGCCATGTTCAGGTTGAGTTTGGGCCAAAGATATACACAAATGACTCATTTTCAGGCCTGTTGAGACCTCTAGTCCATGTTTTTTCTTTTTCCTGGATAACCTTCCTCCTTCCAGATAAGATTTGACCAATGAGAGAACAGTTGTTTCAGGCATGGCATTTGTTTACAACATTGGACCACCAATCAGCTTCTGGCTGCTGATTTCAGCTCAGGTAGGAGGCAGGCTAACACTACCCATACACTTCCAGTGTTTGAGCTAAGCTAATTAGCGACTTTAGGTAGGAGGCAGGCTAACACTACCCATACACTTCCAGTGTTTGAGCTAAGCTAATTACGGGTGATACGGCTCTATCTCCCTTGTTACTGCACGCACAGTGGAAAGGATGGTGTCTATCTGCTGGTCATGGACTCAGGAGTGAGGCAAGACACGAAAAAAAAAAATTGGCATATCACTTTAAGAAAATGTGAGTTAGTGTTGGAGTGCAACCCGCTGCCTCTATGACGTCACATTGAAAACCTCATAGAGCTTTTTTAAGACTCACCTTGTCGTCTTTATTGATCTTGGTGAGTTTTTGGGAAGTGAGCAGCCTGCACCTCCTCCTGACCTGCAACTTTACAGTTATCGGGGTTGTTTAAGGGAAAGGGCTCCAGCGGGAGCAAAGGTAGCGGCCGTTTGTACCATCAGATCAGTTTCTGCAGGAGGGAAACATGAGCAGAAATCTTTAAGAGACAGAGAGGGTCCACATAGATCTGCAGGACTGCTGTGATACACTACGACTGATCCCTGGTGAGTGTTACAGTCTAACTGTGGTACAACACGCATGTGTGTGTGTGTGTGTGTGTGTGTGTGTGTATTCGTGTATGTGTGTGTGTTTGTGTGTGTGTGTGTGTGTGTGTGTGTGTGTGCTAATAAAGGACGCAACTGTACCTTTGAACAGTATTACTGACATGGAGAAACACAAGACTTTAATTAAGTGTATGTGGATGAATCACATGCACTGTATTCATCTGTCTCTCTCTTTACGTACCTGAACTCACCTGCATTCACTTGCATCTACCCTCACTCACCTGTATTGCCCTGTATACACCTGTTTACACCGGTATTTACCTGCATCTATTTGTGTTTACCTGTATTCACCTGTATCTTTAACCTGTATTTAGAATAGAATAGAATAGATAGACAGATAGATAGATAGATAGATAGATATCTATCTATCTATCTATCTATCTATCTATCTATCTATCTATCTATCTATCTATCTATCTATCTATCTATCTATCTATCTATCTATCTATCTATCTATCTGTATAATCACCTGTATCTATCTGTATCTATTTTGTCTGTGTATAGGCTACTATCTGTTTCTAATTTCAAAATATGTCTGCTCTTCACTGCTACATCCTCCATCAGCTTCATCAGTGTCAGCTGTTGTTATTGCCCCAGTTGCCCCAGCTGCACCACATCACCCATCAGACCAGCACATACCCTGTCCCAGTGTTTCTCTCTCTGTCCTGTTAAACTCAACAGTTTTCTGTCCCTGACCTTGAGCAAGACATTTGTTTAAAACTTTGGACCGCTTGGGACTGTTACCATGTCAACACAAACGACCTGGTTCCCTTTGTGTTTAAATAAAGCTTTACTTTAAACTAAAAAAATAACGAAGTTACTGATTGCATTACACGTTACGCGAAAAAAGTAATTAAACTACTCTAACTCGTTACTTTGTAACGCGTTACCCACAACACTACTTATTTCTAGTCAAAATGTCATTTCTAATTTCAAAACAAATCTCATTCTACTTAAAATAAGACTCATCACATTAAAAGCAGCTTGTTTTTAGACACTTTTTACTTCTTTCAAGCAGATTTTCACTTGAAATAAGTAGAAAAATCTGATAGTGGAGCAAGTTTTTCTTTCTTATTACAAACACAAAAAACTTGCTTTCACTGGCAGATTTTTCTACTTATTTCAAGTGAGAATTAGTTTGAAACAAGTGAAAATGATCTAAAAACAAGTTCATTTTTAGGTGATGAATCTTATTTTAAGTGGAAAGAGATTAGTTTTGACTAGAAATAAGAGGAGAGTTTTTGCAGTGTGTGACGGCACATTCAGGTGTAAAAACCTTCTAAAAGCCGGAGCGTCCTCTCATTATCACCTTATCTCTCTGTTGCCATGACGAACCAGCAGCCGTGTGTGTGTGTGTGTGTGTGTGTGTGTGTGTGTGTGAGTCTGTTTTGGCATCTGGCTGCTGTTATTTGTTTGTGTTTGGCCGTAGTTGGTTCCGCTGGGCCGACTCTCCTCCGGCGTGTCACGACCGCACGTCTGAGAGAGGAGAGAGCTAACAGCAGCCTCGCGGGTCTGAGCGCGCGCACGTGGGTGTGTGTGTGTGTGTGTGTGTGTGTGTGAGAGAGAGAGAGAGGTTTTATTTGTCCTTTAAGAGTGTGTTTACTGTACGAATTTCATCTTGCGTGTGCGCGTAACAAAATGTGATTTGGTTTCACCCGGCTAGTTTGTAGACAGTCCGGTGTGTGTGTGTGTGTGTGTGTGTGTGTGTGTGTGTGTGTGCAGCACAGGTTCCCCTGGGTCAGAGTGAAGGCTGCATTAAAAGCACAGTGTGGCAGGTAAATAAGGAAATAAACACAAACACACACACACCGGGCTCTGTCGACAAACTAGCCGGGTGAAACCAAATCACTGTGGGCTACTGGGAATGTGTGTGTGTGTGTGTGTGTGTGTGTGTGTGTGTGTGTGTGTGTGTGTGTGTGTGTGTGTGTGTGTGTGTGTGTGTGTGTAGCCAGTTGTGATGCCAGATCACAACAACAGACACACACTCAGCTGTTCAGTGTAATTGAAGGTAATTAGAGTCCAGTGTGATGTAGAAAACATCACTTCACTAAAGTTTAAAGTTTGGCCCCGAACTGCACAAACTCTTGAATGCACACGCACACACACACACACACACACACACACACACACACACACACACACACACACACACACACACACACACACACGCACACACGCACACACACTCAGCATTGCATGTGAGTAAATAATATAATAATAATGATGATGTCACTGCGTCGTGTGACAAACTCATTTACTGTAAGTTTGAATTTGATTATTGAAATGAACTAAATCTGAATTAATTAATTAATTAATTAAAACACACACTGGCCTATAGGTGGCATTTAAACTTATTACCTATTAAACTTATAGGTTTATATATAAATCTTTGAATTTATATATCCAGAGCATCCTCTATATATATCTATTTATATATGAGATATTGAGAATTTATATATATAATTTATTATTATTTATTCAAATATATATATATATATATAAATATATATATATATATATATTTATATATATATATATATATATATATATATATATATATATATATATATATATATATATATATTTATAAAACGGAAAGGTGAAATCCGGCGATCTGATTGGCTGTTAACCGTGGTATAATGAGCATATACCACGGCTACTATTCTAAAACCTTATCACAGCGTAGGCTATCACTCCGCCTCAGGCACGTATGACTGGTATGAATGGAAGTTGTTGTCATGTATCCATGACAACGGACTGTTGCCGTCCGTAGCAAAAGACAGCTGATGTTTTTACGATGTTAAAAAATGGACAAAAGTAGTTGAATTCACATGTTTAAGGTGAACTTTCACCTGCGGGGAGGGTTAACAATGGTAGAGGGGACTGAGCAGTGACTTTCACCTGAAAAAATGCGGAGGAAAAGACGAGCTGCAGAGCTACTTGGAGCTAACGTCTGGAGAGGTGGGACTAGTTTTTCACAGTGAGGCTATTTTATTGGATAATATGTATTTCTGGTTGAATAAAACTACATGAAATTGATTGCGTATCCCTCTTTTATATTGCCTTTATTCGTAACCGTTTTATAAAAGCAATATATCACTCCAGTCCGTGGTATATGCTCATTATACCACGGCTAAGGGGCGTTGTTCGGCCCGACGCGAAGCGGGGCCTGTCGTGATATATTGCTTAAATATATATATATATTTGAATTTATATATATATATATAAATTCAAATATTTAGTGAGTTCTTGTGATGTTAAAATTAAAAAACAAACAACTTTAATTGTTGAACTTTAATAAATCATTTGCTTTATTTGTATCCAGAGAGAACACACATTAACACAGCATCACTCCAGTTTGAACACATTGATCATTTAATTCTAAATAAACTTAACCTGGGCCGGTGTTTAGCTCAGTTGGTGGAGCAGCCCGCGTCGAGCGGTCCTATCCTGCGTGTCATCCCCCCCTCTCTGCCTCCCATTTCCTGTCTCTCTCTGAACTGTCCTATCTAATAAAGGCAAAAAAGCCCCTAAAATATATATTTAAACAAAACTTAAAGCAGAAGTGAGTGATATATTTGTGTCAATATAAGTCTTAAATAGTTGTATCTTCCGACAGCAATCACTTACATAGAGTGTTTGGTCTGAAACACGGGTCTGTCAGTCCCTCTGCTCTGCTCTGAGCCCAGGAGAAAACATTTATCGTATCCTACAGTTTTTATCCAATGAGGAGAGAGAACGGCATGCAGGGCTGTGTGTGCAGCCAAGGAACGCCGTGAATGTGGCGACGTAGGGACGAGGACTGTTATGGTGCGTTCAAGGAAACTCGTGTTTTTCCGACCTGTGAAGTGGTACCAGTTTGATCTGGTACGAGTTCACCGGTCAGAAGTTATGAGTGGCCGTTATAGTGACTTTCACCGGTAAAACAGGTCGGAAAAACACGAGTGGGTTGCCTGGAACGCTACAAAGTCGTAAGTTGTGACTTGAAGCTGTAATTTACGATTTCAAAAGCCTGCCTGGAACGCAGCATTAGCCAAAACCACCGGACCACTCACTTCTGCTTTAACCTAAACTTTATTTATCTAGATCTATCTTTCCATACAGTCCTTCACAGGTTAAAAACATGCAACAGAAAAGAAATCCCGACTCTCCCAACCCAACATATCTACATACACACAAACACACAAACACACACAGACTAACTGTCAGTAAAGAGACATAGCAGGTCACTGATGCTTGAGGAGGAAACAGCCACCTTTTGGGGGCCCACCACACTGGGAGGGGTCACAGCCCACCACAGGGGGCGCCACCACATGGACCACTATGAACTGGGCGTACAGGTGGACTCCACGCCCCCCCCACCCCCCAGGTCTCAGGGGGCCATGGGACAGCACCCCTAGTGGTAGAACAGAACCAGCTCCTAGTGTGACGCGCCCCCACCAGGAAACACCGCAGCTAGAAACTCAAAGACTACGACAACGAAAGTCACATATCTGAGGGATGTGTGCGTGATGTGTGCGTGATGTGTGCGTGATGTGCCGGTCGCCCCCAGTAACAGTGACTTCCTGTCGGCTGCAGCATCACAACAGGATGAATCCTTGTTACTGACGGCGACGCGTCACCGTCGGCTGCGTCTGATTGGAGCTTCTTCTTCACACTGTTGAGGCGACACGAACCTGCACAGAGGACGAGACAGATGGATTCAGTTAATCTACACTGTAAAAAAAAATCCTCATTTCATGGAACATAACACATTTTTTAACAGTGCATTTCAGTTTTTATTATCTATATATTATTTTCCAGCTTTCTTCAATTGCACACAATTCTATGTAAAATTACAGCATTTGTCTGTAATTAAATATGTAGCTTCTTACGGTAGCCTATTATAAAGGTCCTTTACTTTAACTTGTAGAATCACTTTATTCATAACAATTTAGTAAATATATATATATTTATATAACATAGGATTATGTATGTCGTTAATATATGTTTCGTGTAAGATGTCAAGGTGTTTTATTGTCCTAGTCCTGCCTCTTGGACTTTTTATCGTCATTGTTTTTTATATCTAACATCAACCTGCCAATGGGACTGGGGATGGAAATGAGCCACTTGGCTACAATCCCACATATTTACATGTCAATGTCCATCAATATGAACTGTTCCCATTTTTTTTTAAAAATCTGAAATCTGAAATATCTGTAAAATATCAGTTTTCCTCTGTAGAAACATAAATGAAAATGTATGTAAATGAATTGAGATATATACTGTAATTGTTCTTTTTTTTGTTGGGTAGCCATTGCATGTTTTTCTGTTTTTACAGTGTAATCTAAAAAGAATAGGCTATTTAAACGAATGAATTATCTTTATTGCATCCAAAACTCAGAGAATCAAGTCCAAAGGTGTCTCTAGATAAGAAAAACAAAGGTCACATGACACATGATAAGGACCAGCTGATAAGTTTCAACCAATCAGAGAAGAGCTCATGTCAAGGTTGATCAAAATCAGTTAACTGCTCCAAGTTAATCAATGAATTAGTGATAACGTGTTAACTGGTGATCTGATGTTAATTAGTGCTATGGGTGCCACTAGTTTAACGCTTGAGTTAAATTATCCAATAATAATAATAATAATAATAATAATAGTAATATGATGATGTCACTGTGACCTCACACTTCACTTCCTGCTCCGATAGAAACACCAGTTGTTGCTGCGAAGCCTCATTAGCAGAGAACAGGAACACAGTGACGCTCTTTTCATTTACACTCAATCAACTGTATTGATCTGACACACACACACACACACACACACACACACACACACACACACACACACACACACACACACACACACACACATGGGGACAATATAAAAGGATAAAAAGAGAGAAGATCGGAAAGAGCAGGAGAAACTTGATCCATCCATCACCTCTGAGAGAGAGAGAGTGACCTCGTGTGTGTGTGTGTGTGTGTGTGTGTGTGTGTGTGTGTGTGTGTGTGTGTGTGTGTGTGTGTGTGTGTGTGTGTGTGTGTGTGTGTGTGTGTGTGTGTGTGTGTGTGTGTGTGTGTGTGTGTGTGTGTGTGTGTGTGTGTGTGTGTGTGTGTGTGTGTGTGTGTGTGTGTGTGTGTCTCCCCTTGTGGCTGTTTGTGTCAAGGGAAGGGGGGGAAACTTAAATCAGCAATTAAGGTAAATAATTAACGAGCTGAAGGATGTATTATTAATGAGACTGACGGGCTAATTGCCCTCCGCTCTAAACGGACAGATAACACCTGAAGATAGAGAGAGGGAGAGAGGGAGAGAGGTGAGAGGGATGGAGAGAGGAAAGAGAGGTAGTAAAGTTAAATACAGGACAGATGGGATAAAGAGAATGAACAGATTTAAAGGGATAGTAGCATTTTTTTTAAAGTGTGGTTGTATGATCTCCAAATAGCCCCTAAGTACTTTTATTGCAGTAGAAGACTCTCTGCACTCCTCCCGTTAGCAACGCCAGCCCATAATAGCCCTGCCCAGAGATTTACAACATACAGTGTTGTGAACAGACCCAAAGAAACGGCCTATTTTCACGGCCTAAAAGAGGTTTTACCTGGAAACAAAATACACAGTTCCATTGTTGGCTAATATCGTTAGCCTAATAGCATAATTGCCTAAGTCATATTTGAACATTTTTGGGAAAAAAAGAAAAAACAATTTCTTGCAAGCAAAGTAAAAAAGATGACTTAGGCAGATAGTGATTTTGGACTCTACAAAGTGTTCTGATTGGTTGAGGACATATAAGGCAAGGTGATGCAGCAGTGGTAGGAGAGGAAAGTTAGGCAGATATCTCAATTTGGCCAAAAAATGACTTAGGCAATTATGCTATGAGGCTAACGCTATAATATAATTTTTTCCAGCCCTTCAAAGTGCAGGAAAAACACCGTTTTTATTTGGACCTAACCAACTCACGTATCCCTCCGCCCAGGGTTAGCGCCCGCCGATCAGCAGTTGGTTAGGTCCAAATAAAAACTGTGTTTTTCCTGGAAAAAATTATATTATAGTGAACAATGGAACTGTGTTTTATTTTTCAGGTAAAACCTCTTTTAGGCCGTGAAAATAGGCCGTTTCTTTGGGTCTGTTCACAACACTGTATGTTGTAAATCTCTGGGCAGGGCTATTATGGGCTGGCGTTGCTAACGGGAGGAGTGCAGAGAGTCTTCTACTGCAATTAAAGTACTTAGGGGCTATTTGGAGATCATACAACCACACTTTAAAAAAAATGATACTATCCCTTTAACAGCGTCTTGATTCTTTTATTTTGAAAGGGTTTCTCAGCCTCGTTGCTCAGTGTGGATCAGGTTGCTCAGTCAGACAGAAGCCTGTTAACTGCAGAGAGCTTTATAGATGTGTGTGTCTGTGTGTGTCTGTGGATGAGACTCTATTGGATTGAGATCATGTTGTCTGCATTAACATGTAGCAACACACTGGGATGGAGAAACACCGACTGGCTGATGATCTCCACTCGCTGCTTCTAAGCAGCTCAGATCAATAACTGTGAGCAAACTTCAATCAATCCTCAATCTTTTACACATTCATTGAAAACTCTGTTATTAAAATACAGTACGTATTAAAAATTGATTTGATTCTAATTGTGGCGACGAGGAAAGAAGGGTCTCCTGCACACTGTCCAATCACTTGCAAAAACGTTCTTGTAAAAGAAAGTCATCAGGACCTTTTTCACACTGCAAAAAGTCAAATCTTACCAAGAATATTTGTCTTATTTCCAGTCAAAACAAATCTCATTCTACTTAAAATAAGACTCATCACATTAAAAGCAGCTTGTTTTTAGACACTTTTTACTTCTTTCAAGCAGATTTTCACTTAAAATAATCTGATAGGGACTCAAAGGAGTTTTATTTATTCAACCACACACTGCAAAAGCTCAAACTCTTACCAAGAATATTTATCTTATTTCTAGTCAAAATGTAATTTCTAATTTCATAACAAATCTCATTCTACTTAAAATAAGACTCATCGCATTAAAAAGTAGCTTGTTTTTAGACACTTTTTACTTCTTTCAAGCAGATTTTCACTTTAAATAATCTGATAGTGGAGCAAGTTTTTCTTTCTTGTTACAAGCACAAAAAAACTTGCTTCCACTGGCAGATTTTTCTACTTATTTCAAGTGAAAATTTGTTTGAAACAAGTGAAAATGATCTAAAAACAAGTTAATTTTTACGTGATGAGT
Organism: Trachurus trachurus; assembly: GCF_905171665.1. Lineage (NCBI taxonomy): Eukaryota > Metazoa > Chordata > Actinopteri > Carangiformes > Carangidae > Trachurus > Trachurus trachurus. The sequence continues at coordinate 14,825,625 of NC_139914.1, forward strand.
CTTATTTTAAGTGGAAAGAGATTAGTTTTGACTAGAAATGAGACATTTTGACAAGAAAGTTTTGAGTTTTTGCAGTGTAAGCAGAGATTTGGAGGCTGGTGCACACCTAAAAAACCGAAATCTCTACTTGATAAAAGTCCTGAGGACCAAAGCGTCGTTTCTTTTACAATATAGTTTTTGCAAGTGATTGGACAGTGTGCGAGAGACCCTTCTTTCCTTGTTTAAATAAGATGTTTTTTAGGTGTGCACCAGCCTCCATAACATCTTATTTTTTAAAAATACGAAATAAATATCTGTGCTGACTCACCTCCACATGTCTGTCTTCCAGCGGTGCAGATCAGTCTGTGGGTGTTGGTGTCGGGGCTCGGTCTTGTTAAGCAGCTGCAGGTAACCTCTGGACCTGGGTTGTACCGCTGGACTTTGAAGAGCAGCAGCTAATCTTTATGGTGGGGGACAGAGTGGAGACAAGGGCCGAGATACAAGCAGATACAAGGAGGTGTCGCAACCGCTGCTGCTTTATCGTGCTCCATTTATCATCCCATAGTACATGCCTTTAGTGTGTGTGGCCTTCAGCAAAGCGCTGTGTTCTCTTTGAAGCCATTCAGCAACTCACCAGAAACATTTTTTCGATTTTCTTCCTGGAGGCATCTCAGGGAAGAAGCAAATGTCGGCTTTCTCAATAAATAAATAAATAAAATCAACCTGGTTGATAGATAAGTATATTTGTTAAAAACACCTGTTTATGTGTCTGAATGGGTTCTTCAGCAGATTAAACACATCCGTATCCAGTAGTGTTGGGGAAGCATATTTTAAAGCTTCTAAAGCTAAACCAATGACGGTAAACCAGAAGAAGCCTCAAAGAAGATCCCCTCATTGGCAATGGATTCAAGTCACAAATACAGAGTTGAAGTCAAAAGAGGACCATGTTAAGAGAAAAGATCAGGGCACTGATTCTAGTCCGGTGACCCAAAGTACTGGACAGTTAGTGGACTGAGTGGCTCTTTGGTCCAGTCCAGTATGAATGTCCAATAAGGGTTTAATGGATGATCATAAGGATCTCAAGTAATGAATCTAATGCAGGGTGAGAAACCGTGTCTAAGGGGTTAAGAGTGCAAGCTGTCTCGAACCTTCCAGAAGTTCTAAAGATATGGAAGTCACAAGGTCAAAATCATGTTGTTTGCAGCAGAAGCTTCTCGAAGCTCCTCTTCCCAGTTCGTCAAATTTGGACGAACCAGGAAGAGGAGCTTCGAGAAGCTTCCGCTACAAAACAAGCTTGCAATATAGACTTATTTAATTCTTTTCGGGACAATTTCGCATTTCGGGGCTTCAATACAAGACGGACATTACATACGAGCAGCATGGAGGTATTTGGATGTTTTTTGGTGTGTCTTTTTGTTACAAAGACAGTTGGTATCCATTTGCAACCGTCATATGGACATGCACTGCTACGCCGAGACCCCTGCTATGCCGTGAACTATCCCTTTAAGTTTACAAAAGTAGACTTTCAAGTATATTTTGCCTGGGTTTTAGTATAAAATGAGTATTGTAGTCCACTTTACTTTTTGCTAAGGGATGATATGTAGCCTACTGCTGAATATCAATGATGGAAAGTTGGATGAACACAAAGTGGTAGCCTCTCTCCCTCTCTGTCTCTCTCATAGAACTGATACCACAACCATTATGTGGTCTGTGGGTTGCTCTCTCTTTCTTCACCTCTCCATTTTTTCTCTCGCTCCTCTCCATCGGTGTCTCAGTCTCTATCTCTCCCTCCCTCTCTCTCTGGGTCTGTCAGGACGTGGGGAGCTGTGGTCAGAGGGAATTGTGGGAAGAGGAAGAGGCAGAGAAATAAACACGGCGGCTTCAAACCTGCCTCATTATCAGCAGAAAGCCTCTGTTCATCTGTCGGCTTCGCCCTGGAGACTTCAGACTGAGTCCAGTCAACACGCAACATTTTGGTTTTTACTCATCATGCTTCAGCATCAGTGTGGCATTCAAACCACATCCACAACCATTTACTAAGTCCAGTCCTTCAAACTGACCACAGATAATGAATCCTACACTGCAAAAACCAAGAATATTTGTCTTATTTCTAGTCAAAATGTCGTTTCTAGTCAAAACAACTCTCATTCTACCTAAAATAGGTATATTTATATACATACATAGTTATACATAAAAAAGTAGCTTGTTTTTAGACACTTTTTAACTTATTTCAAGTATATTTTCACTTGAAATAAGTAGCACAAAAAACGTCCTTTCACTGGCAGATTTTTCTACTTATTTCAAGTAAGAATTAGTTTGAAACAAGTGAAAATGATCTAAAAATAAGTTAATTTTTAGGTGATGAGTCTTATTTTAAGTGGAAAGAGATTAGTTTGGACTAGAAATGAGAGATTTTGACAAGAAATAAGACAAATATTCTTGGAAAGATGTTGAGTTTTTGCAGTGTACTGGTTAAGTTCCTGTAGATATTCAACATCAAACTAATGAGCAGAGTGTCACTAAGTTCACGTCATGCTCCCCAGATGTTCTACCCTCTCACTGTTTCGAAAGTAGCTTACTCATAATTTTATTAATTTTAATATTTAATAACTTGATTAATGTCATAATTTGGTTTAGCATGTTTATGAAATACCTATACACATAATGTAGCATTAGGCATTCAACCAGCTCACATATTATACTTTACACCACTTCACTTCCGCTCTACAAATAATTCTGCCATTAGTTATTATATACTGCTAACTAGCATGCTGACAGTTGCTAACAGGGCAAAAAAAAAAGAAAGAAAAAGTTAAAAAAAAACAAAAAAAAAACAGCATTAGCATTAGCATTGTCTACAACATGGCTAATCCTGCTCTGATGCTAACCTCAGAAGAAGTTTGGTCACATTGATTAGTACAAGAAATGTTTTTAAAATTTACAAACAGACATATATACATTCATACAATAAACAAAACAAAACAAAACAAACAAAAATATATATACATAGATAGGGGTATTAGCAAATCATATAATTGTTTGTAATAATTTATAATATTCCAAGGTTTTTATAGCTTTTCTGTCTTTAATGGTTTTTATAGCTTCATGTAATATCTGGTTTCTATTTTAAATTTATGAAAGTTTGGTTTTTTGGAGGACCATTTGCATTTATGGATGTAATATTTTCCTTATAAAATAAAAGTTCAACAAAAACAACTCCTTTCCCTTAAGTTTTTTTTTTTTTTTTTTTTACATCATAAGTGAGAATTATATCTTTTTTTTTTAAAGTTTAAACTTGATGCCTGTCAAATATTCAAACATGTTTTCCAGTATCATCCAAAACAAATAAGTATAACGACATTCAAAAAAAGAAAAAAAAAAGAAAATATAAAAGCCTCCAATCACATTTTATTGCTGCTCTAACTGTTCTACAAACTCTGACAAGGCAATTAAAACAGGAAGTGAAAGACACACTCTCCTCACCTCTCTCTCACACACTCAAACACAAACACACACTTGTCCCTTTTTTCAATGGGAGCCAGCCAATGTATGGCCATCCTTCCTTCTCTCTCTGTTTCTCTCTCTCCCTTTCTCTCTCAGTCGTCTTCTATCTTGCGCATCCTCAATCTCTCTCAATTACCCCCCCAAACCCCCCGACCCCCCATCTCCATCTGTGAGCGATTCAATTGGATTGGAAGCCAATCAATCATGGCGAGTATCGAGCCGTGATTGGATTTGGCCGGGGCTGATGGGGTGCGGTGGTGGTGGTGGTGGTGGGGGGGGGGGGGGGGGGCTGGTTTGATTTTAGCTCTGCTCCAATGAAGGTAGATCTGATGTGTTATTGCTGTGGACGTACGGACAGGACCGTGTGTGTGTGTGTGTGTGTGTGTAGGTGGATGATGGTGTGTGTGATTGTGGTTGACGTGTGTCATGGTTTGAGGTTTTGAAGCGGTGCCAGGTCTGAGTCCTGACTGAAGTCCAGCATCGCCCATCTGTCATACGCAGCCTCGGTCTCATGTTACAGTCCACGTCAAGACCGACTCTAATCTGATCAGGACTTGGGAGCTGCACTACAAGATATACTTTAATAATAAACTACACTACAACCTGCACAGGTGCATTTGAGTATGTCAAGCAAACCCTTCCAAACATCAAGTCTGTCCAATGTGGTAAAAAGCTCTGCAAAGGCTGAATCTGGTTTGATGAGGACCTTGAGGGACTAGAACAGTGGTTCTCAACCTTTTTTGAACCATCGCCCCCTTGACCATACCATGGTCCTCTGACCCCCCCCCCCCAAAAAAAAACAATGTTACAAAATTTCGCTTTAAACTTGTTTTCTACACTTATCTGTTACTTTATTCATATTTCACTGCTTTCCTGAAGCTAAGACTCTGGTAAACATATTTCAAGCACCAAAACAGTTTGTCCTCATGACGAAGGTGTGTTTTCACAAGGGATTTGAACATTTTCAAAAAGCGGACTTCAAATTTCCAGCATTTTACCTAAATTATTTATTTTTTACAGGTCTCTAGAACAAAAACTGCCCATAATGATGGTAATGATGACGGAGCTGTCCATGGTTACTTAACCAAAAGTCTCTTGACATATCAAACAAAGAAAACTATGGACTATGGAAGTTTTAATGCTCAAAATACAAACAGTGTCATGGTTTGAGGTTTTGAAGCGGTGCCAGGTCTGAGTCCTGAAGTCCAGCATCGCCCATCTGTCATACATACGAAGACGTCCTGGCCTCGGTCTCATGTTACAGTCCACGTCAAGACCGACTCTAATCTGATCAGGACTTGGGAGCTATACAAGATATACTTCAATAATAAACTACACTACAACCTGCACAGGTGCATCTGAGTATGTCAAGCAAACCCTTCAAACATCAAGTCTGTCCGATGAGGTAAAAAGCTCTGCATAGGCTGGATCGGGTTTGATGAGGACCTTGAGGGACTAGAACCAGAACTGGGTTGCAGGTGAATCCTGAGTTTAAACCTGAATCCTGAGAAAAATGAATGGAATGATTGGAAATTTCATGTCCCATGGAATCCCCCAAAAATCCTTGACATCCTTGACAATGACCCAGATTGCTCCAGTTCAAGACAATTGCGATTTGTGTAAAATTGGGCATTTTAACATGGAGGTCTAAGGGGATCTATTGGACATTAGAGGGACTACATCATTTTTCAACCTCTGGTGGAAGCTTGAGTGGAACTGCAGACAAGACTGTTCTGCTAAAGGCACCTGTGGCTCAGGAGAGGGTGTGTCATCCAGTCCGAAGCACCAGAAGGCCAGTGGTTTGAAGTGGTCAAAATACTGAGCCCAAGAGAGGGTCTGCACCAATCTTAGTTTTAAAGGGTTCATAAAAAAAACTGGTGCCACTGGAAGTATTCTGTCCTGCCGTACCTTTTTTTGAACCTTTATCCACTCTAGAACACAGTGTTTCTGTAAACAGTCCACTTAAAGAGGAAAAAAGGACGAAAAAGACATTCAATTAAAATCTTTAAAATGAGACTATAGTACCATACTTTACTTACGAGGAAAACCTCACATTTTTTATTTAGTCTACTTTCTTTTGATGCTAATGCAGCATTACTATGAGTATTAGTCAGGGTCTTATGCAGAATAAATCAGTCATACAAAGATTAGACTACTGGGTTTTTGCTAGAATTATCATCACCTTTCTCCCCTATACAACGGCCCTGGTGACCATTAGAGGCTGTGCTAGAGTAAATCTCTAATCACTCTCTTTTAAAATGTTCAACTTTAGAGCAGAACATGTTTATAGCCTGGTGGACAAAAGTAGTTTGGGGTAGACCGCATTGTCCACTAATTAGACAGTTGGTTGTTCGATCCCCAACTCCTTCAGTGTCCTTGGGCAAAATACTGAATCATCACATCATTGGTGTGTGAAGGGTTAGCTAGAAAGTTGCATTGAGTCAAGTGGTCGTAGAGTTATAGAGACTAGAAAAGCGTTACATAGATGCAAGTCTACTTACCATTTACCATATAGACATACTGAATTGAATTGAAATTTGTTTATTTCGGTCATACAACACCAACATCAAAATCAACCATTTTGTGTGAACAGTTTAGACAAAACATATTATACACAATTGCAACCATACACACACAAAAAAGAAAATATCATACAGTGACCGAAAAGGGAATAGGCTGAAGCCCGAGGCTTATATTTGCCTCTCCTTTACACTCTATGAAATTAAATTACCTAGAATGTCAACAGTCCAAAATAATAAAATGAAGGTAATCATTACTGTATTTTATAATTTTTCATTATTTTACATGTCAAAGCTTTCTTAAAACTCAACAAAGAACTACATGTCTTCAACTCATCACTGAGCTTATTCCACATTTTAACTCCAGAGACTGAAACACATTTGTATTTTATATTAGTTCTCACTAACTTTACACATTTCAAAAATCAATAACCCTCTTAAATTATAGTTTCCTTTTCTTAATTTAAATAACTGAAGGATACAAGCTGGAAGGCTGCTGTTCTTTACTCGAAAAATGATTTCCATTGTCTTTAGGAACACAATATCTGAACATTTTAATGCATTAGATACTAATTAGAACTTTGTCAAACTGCACATAACACAACAATCAGTGTAACAGAATTCATCTGCGTATAGTGTCGTCCATCCTGTTGCTTGTGGAGCTGAAGGTGGTGGTCTGGTGTAGTTTAACTGATGGAGTCTGAGTGACTCTGGTTCATCTCTCTTTCTCCCTGTCACTGACCAAACTGAGATTTATTCTCCTTATAAAAACTGTCTTTGAAATGATAACCTACACACACACACACACACACACACACACACACACACACACACACACACACACACACACACACACACACACACACACACACACACACACACACACACACACACACACACACACACACAAATGAGACCTTGCCAGTGTATGTGAGTGATGGCTACATTAGGTCTGTGGAGAACCTCAGTTATGACAGTTATGATGCTAAAGGATCTCAATCCCTGACTCTTTCACTCTCTCTCTCTCACTCACACACACACACACACACACACACACACACACACACACACACACACACACACACTAAAGAACTAACGTTATACTCCATTAAAAGCGAAATTACAGATCAGGAAAATTAAAAACCTGATGGATTATGGTCATTATTTTATTCACTATGTACACATATACACACACACACACGTTGTATGGCTATCTTTGTGAGGACACTCATTGACATAATGTATTCCCTAGCCCCTAACCCTAACATTAACCATCCAAAACAAATGCCTAAACTTAACCATTACTCTAAACCTAACTAAAACCTAATTATAATAACCTAGTTATTATAAAGTCTTAAAGGGATAGTTCAACATTAAGTCAAATCAGCCCATCACCATAATCCCTATAGTCATAGCAGTAGGTTCGTTACCTTTAATTGTCGGTGCAAGCTATTTTTAGAACGGCGGAGCAGAGCCGTGAGCTGCTCAGAGCTACGCTACGGAGGCTCATTATGGGATTTCTTGGTTTCCCTCATCAAACTCATCAAACACACAATCCAACAACTCCACAACGCTCTGGTGGACAAGTTGTGAGCTGCACATTCACCACGCTATGAGATAATAACACAACGTTACCACACAGAGTTGTTTTAGAGGGAAATTAATGCAAAACCACTGATGCACGTTGCCTTCAGGGACAGTTTTTCATCAACAGTCTCTGTATTTCCCTCTAAAACAACTCTGTGGTAACGTTGTGTTATTATCTCATAGCGTGGTGAATGTGCAGCTCACAACTTGTCCACCAGAGCGTTGTGGAGTTGTTGGATTGTGTATTTGATGAGTTTGATGAGGGAAACCAAGAAGAAATCCCATAATGAGCCTCCGTAGCGTAGCTCTGAGCAGCTCACGGCTCTGCTCCGCCGTTCTAAAAACAGCTTGCACCGACAAATAAAGGTAACGAACCTAATAGGGATTATGGTGATGGGACAATTTGACAAAATGTTGAACTATCCCAAAAGGTCCCCACTCTGATGGTATAAACTCAAGCTGGTCCTCACATGTATAGCTGCACAAGTACACACACACACACACACACACACACGCGGTAGCACACATCTTTTAGCAGCCGCTCTGACACCGGTGGTAAACTGTAGCCGCGAGGAGCCGCTCGATGCTAATCCACTCAGGCTAACCTGCTTAGCACTGACCAGTCACTCTGCATGTGTGCACGTCCGCCTGTGTAAGTGAGAGAGGAAGGAGTGTGTTTGTATGTTTTCCCTCTCCATCTGAGAGTGTGTGTATGTGACAAATTGCGAGTGTGTCTGTGTGTGTGTGTGTCTGTGTCTGTTGTGTGTGTGTAACCCATTTAGTGCCCCCCCCCCCCCCCCCCATACATATTTCTCTGCTGTAACATGAGCAGCAGCTGTAGAGCAGATCAATAGAAATGTTTCTTTGTTAATGAAGATGTGTGTGTGTGTGTGTGTGTGTGTGTGTGTGTGTGTGTGTGTGTGTGAGAGTCCAGCATCTGTGTGTGTGTGTGTGTGTGTGTGTTGAGGTTGGAGGGGTTGTGGAGCTGAGGTGTGGTGGTGGTGGTGGTGGTGGTGGTGGTGGTGGGGGGGCACTTAAGCAGACCACTATGTCTGACCACAGTGGTCAGTCAGTGGACAATTTATACAGCCCACAAAAATTTACTGACACACACACACACACACACACACACACACACACACACACACACACACACACACACACACACACATATTCACAGGGTCAAGGGCAGACGGCGCACAAGGTGGGAAAAAATGGCATCAATTGAATCAACAACTGTAAAATAACTTTACTAATGTAAGATTAAGATAAGATAAGATAAGAGAAACTGAAATAGTTTCTTTATATCTTATTACCGGGGGCAATCGCCATTCCAACATCCCACCAGTCCGACATCGGCCTCTAACTGTCTAAATGGCAGCACTTAATTTAATTTTCTATCAAAAATTGTCGGAATGAACCACCATTCCAACAATTTTTGATAGAAAATTAACAATTTTTGCTTCCTATGGTCGGAATGACGGTAATTCTTTCTTTTTTTTAAACATCCTGCCTTTCTGACAATTCCTTTAATAGCGTATGTTTTCCCCAAAAAAGATTTTGCACTGGTTGGGTTTAGGCAATGAAGAAAGGAGTATTCTTCTATCATGTCTTAAAGAAGGGAGTCACCTGTTGAGTAACGCACATTTCCTTATATTGAAAGCCTTGTCTTGTCTGGAATGCTGGGACGTTCGCATGTCAGAATAGCGGTATGTCGGAATGGTGGGATGTCTAAATGGTGGGATGTTGGAATGACAGCATGTAACCGTTATTACCAATGGTAAACATAGATGTTTGACCATTAAAACCTCATCCTGAAAGATTTACTGTGGGACTTTTATAACAGACTGCACTAGTTTACGCTCAGTGTTCCTAATATAATGAACTCATAGCTGAGGTTGGTTTGGTTTTGTTTCCTTGGAAATGAGGCATCCAACCAGTGGGTCCTTTGCGGCCCAACATATCCCAAGATTCAGTCGAACAATAACAGTGCGTTAGAGCAAAGGGCATTAAAAAGTCAAGTTTTTCAGAAAAGAAAGGTGGAATGGTCTACGGTCTACATCTTTATGGACCTTCGTAGACCTTTATGGGCCTTTGTAGTCCTTCGTAGATCTTTGTAGATCTTTGCAGCGCATTGTAGGCCTTCATAGACATTTGTAGATCTTTGTAGGCCTTTGTAGGTTTTTGCAGACATTTGTAGACCTTTATAGGGCTTCATAGAGCTTTGTAAATGTTTGTAGCACTTTGTAGACCTTCATAGACATTTGTAGATCCTTGTAGGCCTTTGTAGACTTCCATAGATTGCGATCGGTAGCCTTCAGTAGTGATAAGCTATTAATCAAGGCATAAAACCAATCGGATGGGGCTGTGGGTGGGCACCTTGACACATATTTGTTGCATTTACTCTCAGATCATCTGCGTATCACGTAGACCACTCCAATAGGGTCAATAAGGACCGGACCGAACCTGAGATGGAGAAGGCAGAAGAATACCAACAGCTAGTGTGAGGTAGCCAGGCTAGCGCCGCCTACTGGTTCCGGCGAATTTCATTTGCCTCAACCATGTAGTCAGGAAACTAGCAATGCGTTTCGGTTTGCTCCGTCCGCCAAAACGGTAGGACCAATCAGCGAGCAGATGTGGCGATGACGGGCGATGACGGGCGATGACGTTGAACTGAAGCGCCCAAACTTAAATACCGGTGTAGTTCCCAAGCTGCGGTAAACAGTTGACAAGATGGATGTCGGCGAAGCTATACGCTCTGTGCTTGAAACTATTCCGGATATTGAAGACTTAAAGCCAGAACAAGAAGCATGTTTGACGAATTTTTTGGAGGGCAAAGACGTTTTTAGCATACGTCACCGCCAAGCAGCAGCGATTAGTCGAAGCAAACGGAAGCAACCGCCTCCCGGAAGCAAACGAATCTCTACGGCTCGTGTTCAGACGCTATATGAAATGTAATGAAATAAGCGGCTGATGCATCAGGCTAAGTGTGAGGTACCAGTATGCAAAAAAGTAAAGAGTAACATTCAGTTTATGAATATATAAGTGAACACAAATTACAGATATTTTATTTTAATTTTACCATTTTTGTTTGGTGCCAGTCATTTGACAGTTTTTTTTTAACCATTTTCTTTTTTACAGTGTAGAATCCACCCTCTTGGAACCATGAATATCAATATAATACAAAGGTTTGAACAAATGGATGTATATTCATAATTTGAAGGAAATAAGTTACAGTAACTGAACGTGTTGTGTGTTTGGTGTTTGTGTTTGGGACAAACATGGCCGACAACCAGGTCGAAGCTGTTCTTTAGAGGTAAACGTCGCCTTATCAGCGATTGATCCCGGAGCGTTGGCGTCTGCTGATAACATCCAAGTGTGTGGAGAGGCTGCGTCAGCGTTTGGTCTCTTGGTCACAACACTCCACTGTGTTTGGAAGAGGAAGAAGGAAAAAACGGAGAGAAACCAGAGGGAGGGAGAGGGGGAAACGAGGCGATGGGTAGATGGATGTGAAAACGAGTGAGCGGACTGACAGTCGGGGGAGCCATTGATCCTCCTCTCCGCTCCCCTCCGTCCCATCCCGCGCTCCATCGGCAGAAGACAGATAGTGTTGAGGTGGCCTGTATTGGATTTATGAGTTAATGGCCTTGCCAGGACGAGACAGATGGAGAATTAAGGAAGAGGAGAAAGACAGAGGGAGGAGAGGGAGAGCAAGAGATGATCTGAGGGGAGGAGGAGGAAGAGGAGGAGGAGGAAGAGGACGGAGCAAAGGGGAGGGGACGCACAGGTGAGAGGGGACAGAGCAGGGCCGTTGTATATGTGGGCCCAGCGCCCAGTGGGGCCCATAGTACACTGTAAAAACTCAACATCTTTCCAAGAATATTTGTCTTATTTCTTGTCCAAATGTCTCATTTCTAGTCAAAGCTAATCTCTTTCCACTTAAAATAAGACTCATTACCTTAAAAAATTAACTTGTTTTTAGATCATTTTCACTTAAATTCACAATTCATGGGGTAAGTTGAGTCACAAGACCACTTTTTTTGAACATGCTATATTTTAAAAACAGTTATATCCCATTCTGTTAATTTGTAGGGATGCAGCAACAAAACTATAATTGTCCTGATGTAGTGATCCTGAATACAAAAAGTGGCTCAACTTACCCCACTCTCCCCTACAATTTTCATTAAAAATATGTTAAGTTAAGATATACTTTATTGATTCCAGACTGGGAAACGACTGTGTCACAAAACACATACTGTAGGTTTAAAAATAAGAGCAAAGAAAAAAATAGAAACAATTTTGGAATAAAAAAAAAAAAAAACATAATAGAAAGTATGTACATTTTGTAAAAAGACAAAAAGTCCAACTTCCAAATCAAAGTGTCAAATGAAATCATATTCAAATGAACGATGACGATCGACGATATTCTGGATCAGTATAAAAAGATGAACAATAGAAGCTAAAACATTAGTGGGGCAGATAACTGTAATAATCCTTCACTTCTGGAAACAAGCACCAAAATCGGAACACATAACTCCTTGGGGATTGCTCTTTTGATAAAACCCGTTAGCCACCTAAAAATTAAAGATGGCGGCCATTTTCCAAGATGGCCACCATTGAATACACAGTAATATTGCATTTCGGAATACAATCGCAAAGACTTGTCCTATTTTAATGATCTTGGTATCAAATAATACATTTTTCACGATGCAGAATCCAAATTTGGACCCATGGACTTACTCACTGGCTTCCTTGTACCATATATCAGTCCTGGAATCCTAATATTATGCTAAATTAGAGGTTCATTATGTCTGACTCGGTAGTGTATATCGTAGTAGTGTTAGAGGTTTAGTATGTGTAGCATCTTCCTGTACGAGGCTTCCAAGCTGGATGTGTTTGCAGTTATCTGCCCCACTACATGTAAAATGACCATGTTGTCCCCCCTCCCCCTTCCCTCCCACCCAGCTGACCTCGAGTGACCCGCCCGAGTCTCTTTATTCACCCACATCCAGAACTCTCCTCTCATTCCTCCATCGCTCCATCCTGCGCTCACGTCCGTTTTGTCATCCGCGGAAGGAAAATTAAAAATGTAGATCTAATTGGAGGGGGGTTGTAATGTGATCAGGATGACAGGGGATCAATGGAGACTCTCCCGCACTCGCATACATACACATTACAACCGCCGCCACATGTCATGGGGGGGACGTATGGATGGATGGACGGAGGAGGAGAGGACAGTAGATGATGATCGCATCATCAGTCCTCTGTCCGCATCTTTCTAACCAGGAAGGGCAGAGTCGTATTCATCTCAGACTGAGCCACTATTTCCTTTGGAGATCAGTTTTTATTCTAGAATGTGTTTTATCATATGATCATTTACATTCACAACACAACAGGAAGCTGTTCAGTGATTATTTAAAGGAAATACTATGAATAACAGCAAAAAATATTAAAGTAAAAGCAACAATTCCTTTGTTTTCATGGAGGACAAAGTGAATTTTGAACATGGTGATATTTTCCAAAAGTTCTTATATTCTTGTTGGCCATAGTAAAGTACAGGTTTTGAATATTCTCAAATACACAAGTGTGATACATTAGAAAAATTAAAACATACAGACAAACAGGTTAGCTAGTTTTTGGGGGTTTTTTAAAGTATATTTTTTGGCGTTTTTGCCTTTATTTGATAGCACATAGTGATATAGTGAGATAGTCCTGCGTATAGGACTATAACCTTAACCACTGCGCCACGCACCGCCCCCAGGTTAGCTAGTTTAATATAACATAACATAACATAGCATAGCATAACATAACATAACATAACATAACATAACATAACATAACATAGCATAGCATAGCATAGCATAGCATAGCATAACATAACATAACATAACATAACATAACATAACATGTAATATATATTGTGATATTAGTTTGGTCACAACCAGGCCTCCAACCAAACAGCAAGTTTTATTTTTCAACCTATACGAGTATCAACTAAACTGTAGTGCCACTGCCTAAATAACTTCAGTTTATTACCCATGTTACATCACGACCAATGGGAGAATCTCCAGCTACTTTCCTCTAACTATGAGCTGTGTATGGAAGACAATCAATGCTGCAATTTCTCTCTCTCTCTCTAAGAATCCTCACTTTTTCCCCACTGATTTTATTCCATTATTGTTGTTCTAATACGAATCGAATCCATTAACAAATTTGAAATCTCTTTTCAAAATCTATTTTTTATAAGACCTTTTTAAACCCCTATGGTACCTATTTTATATTTCATTTCATTTTTGTCTTTGTTGGGCTTTCATACTGAATTTTTGGTCTGAATTATTTTACTTTACTTTAGTTTTATTTTGTTTTGGTTGTGTCATTTATCACTTTTTGTCTTTCTTTGCTTTTATCTTAAAGGACTTTGTATGTTATGAGGAGGTGCTATATAAATAAAGTTTATTGTATTGTTTGGATGGATTGACAAGAAGTCACAACGGGACTGGAAATCAAAATTGAAAATTTTATTTACATTTTTTTTTCCACTACTATAGTTTAGGACCAAATATTTGCAAAACTAACAACCCTCCATTAGCATTAATTGTATTAGCACCTTGTTAGTTTTAGTGCTAACATGCTAATGTTGCTAATAAACGGTGCATTCACTTCTCCACTCTGAGAGAAATAATACCTGACATACAAAACATGTTTTATGATGCTGCTCAGACTTTGTTCTTTAAACCCTGAACCCCCCGAGCTGCTGCAGTCAACATGCACAGTGTTCCTGATCAGAATCTAATCACATTTTAATCATTAACTGTCTCTTATCGCACACACACACACACACACACACACACACCCACACCCACACACACACACACACACACACACACACACACACACACACACACACACACACACACACACACACACACACACACACCCACATACTCACACACCTACATGACCGCACACACAGTGATTGTGCAAATGGAGCATAAATGAAATATTGACCCGGAGGATTCATGCATACTCATCACTTTATGTGAGTGATGTATGAATTAGATATGCTAATGAGGCTGCAGGCGCTGTCACGGAGATATGATGAGGATGATGATGATGAGGATGAGGATGGAGAGGAAGGAGATCAAGTTGTTCAAAAGTCACAAACACATCCCATCAGCCCCTTCTGTCTGATTCAATAGTGTGGTATATGTAAAAATAATATATATAGGGCCATAAATATGTGTTACGGTTCATATTTTCCACTTTTAATCTGAAGTGTTGATTCAAAGAAGATAAGTTTGTGGTTATACACTGTAAAAACTCAACATCTTTCTTGTCTTTCTTGTCCAATTTCTTGTCAAAATGTCTCATTTCTAGTCAAAACTAATCTCTTTCCACTTAAAATAAGACTCATCACCTAAAAATGAACTTGTTTTTAGATCATTGTCACTTGTTTGAAACAAATTTTCACTTGAAATAAGTAGAAAAATCTGCCAGTGAAAGTAAGTTTTTTGTGCTTGTAATAAGAAAGAAAAACTTGATCCACTATCAGATTTTTCTACTTATTTCAAGTGTAGTGAAAATATACGCACATCCCTTGCTTGGGGTGCTGGGCCAAATGGACAGTAGTAAATAGAAAAAACAGCCCGCACAACCTCGTTTTTGGGCTCTCAGCCCTTCATCAGGTAATCATCATAATGTGTTTCACCCGTGTAACATCTATATGTAGACACCCCCTGGTGACGTCATGTGACGTGGCGTCATTCACAAAAAAATAATCACACACAAAATGGCAACATAGTAGCCTGTGTGAGGACAACTGACCAATGGGGAAACATTTGACATTCATACATCATACATTATATCTGAAACGTCCAAGAATGACATCAGGTTAAAAAGAACAGTGCGAAATATACATATACATATCTTGTCCCTCACATGCATCACAAAAAATGACTAATAGGGAACTCTTCATTCATGCCTCTAGGAGACATTGTGCCCAAAGTGAATATCCAAAAGGATTGTCGTTGCAACAACAGTCTATTCGTATCACCTCCTCGTCTTGGTCGTTTAACATGTTCGATTCCCTGATACGTGAGGGCTGCCACGTTGTGTTTTGCCTGCAGAAAGTGCATCGCTACTGGACTTTTTGGGTCCTGATTTCTTATGCTGCATCTATGCTCTGCAATGCGTGTCTTTAGTGCTTGATTTGTTTTCCCCACGTATCCTAAACCACACGGACATTTAAGTAAATATATAACATTGGTGGTGGTGCACGTAATAATGCTTTTGATATCAAAACGCTTCCCTGTAAGGGGATGCGTGAACGTGTGGCTCTTACTGGTGAAATTACATTGCGCACAATTGGCACATCTGTAATTGCCACCTGGGACCTGTGTGAACACAGTGTCCGGTCTCTGAGGGAGGAGGTCTGATTTTACCACAATTTGCCTGATGTTGGGGGGACGTTTGTATACGATTCTAGGTGTGTCCTTAAATGTTATGGACAGCTTAGGATCACCGCTCAGGATATGCCAGTGTTTTTTTACAACTTGTTCGAATTCCCTTCCCAAATTAGAATATTGTAGAATGCATAACGGGCTGTTGTTGGAAGACTTTTTTCCTGTGGCCTGTAGACACTGGTCCTGTGTTACATCAGTGAATTTGTCCCGTGCTTGTCTTAACCAGTCTTGTGGATAGCGTCTTTCCTTGAAACGCATATCCAAAAGATCTGCTTGATGTACATAGTCAACGTCTTCACTACATAATCTACGGATGCGGTTATATTGGCTGATGGGCAGGCTCCGTTTTAAAGAAGGTGGATGAAAACTGTCCGCTCTTAAGAGAGCATTTCTATCTGTGGGTTTTTTATATACTGTTGTTTTGAAACCTTTTTTTTCCCTTATAATCAGGATGTCGAGATAATTGATTTCATTCATATTAAACGACATCGTAAATTTTAAAGATTGATTACAAGTATTAATCCATTGAAAGAAATCATGAAGTGTTTGTTCATTTCCAGTTCACTTTGGGCACAATGTCTCCTAGAGGCATGAATGAAGAGTTCCCTATTAGTCATTTTTTGTGATGCATGTGAGGGACAAGATATGTATATGTATATTTCGCACTGTTCTTTTTAACCTGATGTCATTCTTGGACGTTTCAGATATAATGTATGATGTATGAATGTCAAATGTTTCCCCATTGGTCAGTTGTCCTCACACAGGCTACTATGTTGCCATTTTGTGTGTGATTATTTTTTTGTGAATGACGCCACGTCACATGACGTCACCAGGGGGTGTCTACATATAGATGTTACACGGGTGAAACACATTATGATGATTACCTGATGAAGGGCTGAGAGCCCGAAACGTTGTGTCAGTAAAATATTCTGGAGCAAAAACGAGGTTGTGCGGGCTGTTTTTTCTATTTACTACTTATTTCAAGTGAAAATCTGCTTGAAAGAAGTAAAAAGTGTCTAAAAACAAGCTGCTTTTAATGTGATGAGTCTTATTTTAAGTAGAATGAGATTTGTTTTGACTAGAAATAAGACAAATATTCTTGGTAAGATTTTGAGTTTTTGCAGTGTAGGAAACACAAAACATCTCAACGTTGTTTTATTTCTGTCTTTTAGAAAAACAGACTGTAAACACTTGGAGAAACCAACTTTTAAAGGTGAGATGGCTAAGAGAGTCTAAGTGGGCGTGGCTTGGGGGTTTTCTTTTTGTGACATCAAAAAAGTGACAGAAAGTTGCATTTTCATGTAGACTCATGTGCTATTTGGTACATTCACATTATTAATTAAAACAGAGCCTTTATAATCCAAGAGGACATGGGATTACCATTATTATATATATGGACCATAAACAGACACTCCTCAAGGTTATTCCCTTACTGTTCTCCTATTATTCAGCACAGTTGTGTACAGTGTAGCAGCATTTGTTAAGAGCTTTTATATTCAATGGCCAGTATTGTATGGCTAGTATTATTTTAAGAATCAACAGTAGATCATGATAAAATAAACTGGTGTGGACATTATTTTCCACAACGCCTGACTAGTTTATTGTTCTTACTGTAATAAAATGCAAATTTTTGACATAATAAATGCTGGAGAATAAGATTGATGCACTGCATGTGTTTTTATATTTAGCAGTAAAATGATGGTACGATGTGACAACAGTTTGTGTGTGTGTGTGCAGGGCCGTTGCAAGGAATTCTGGGCCCCCTTAAAGAATACTAAAGTGGGCCCCCCCCCCCTAACTTTTCCAGTTTTTTTTTTCTTAGACTACGTATGTATTATCATTTATTATTTAGCCTTCTTTGTTTTGATGCTAATGCAGCATTACACTGCAAAAACTCAAGTATCTTAGCAAGAATATTTGTCTTATTTCTAGTCAAAACAAATCTCATTCTACTTAAAATAAGACTCATCACATAAAAAGCAGCTTGTTTTTAGACACTTTTTACTCCTTTCAAGCAGATTTTCACTTGAAATAAGTAGAAAAATCTGATAGTGGAGCAAGTTTCTTCCTTATTACAAACACAAAAAACTTACTTTCACTGGCAGATTTTTCTACTTATTTCAAGTGAAAATTAGTTTGAAACAAGTGAAAATGATCTAAAAACAAGTTCATTTTTAGGTGATGAGTCTTATTTTAAGTGGAAAGAGTTTAGTTTTGACTAGAAATAAGACAAATATTCTTGGAAAGATGTTGAGTTCAGCCAAGTGAAGACGCTTTTAGGTTAAAGGAGGAGATGGGAAGGTCACTAAATGTGTGTGTGTGTGTGTGTGTGTGTGTGTGTGTGTGTGTGTGTGTGTGTGTGTGTGTGTGTGTGTGTGTGTGTGTGTGTGTGTGTGTGTGGACAGCTTGAGCTTGTGTTGCCTCCACATGCTGCACTCGCTGTCTGCAGGAGCAAAGAAATATTGTTATACACATGGAAAGGACAGATCGCGGCCTGCGGCTTTGGCTCGTACACACACACACACACACACACACACACACACACACACACACACACACACACACACACACACACACACACACACACACGCGCGCGGTGTGGTTAGAGTTTTCAGCCCCTGTGAACCACACTGGCCTTGGGTGAGCCACAGAATCCATGAGGTGTAGAGTGACAGGCTCTTCTCTCTCTCTCTCACACACACACACACACACACACACACACACACACACACACACACACACACACACACACACACACACACACACAATTGAAAACAATGAATTTATACATTTATATTCTCATGCATACGGGTTCATTTGCCTGTAGCTTCTTTCAAGGTGGTTGGAAATTAACTGATAGACCTGAAATATCAATATGAGAACTCGACCAAGTCATTTCTTCACTTTTTTATTTCTTTTCACATTTTATTTTTATGGTTAATTCGCTTAAATGTGTATACTTCTAAAAAAAAATCAATTAGTTCACTGCAAAAACTCAAAATCTTTCCAAGAATATTTGTCTTACTTCTTGTCAAAATGTCTCATTTCTAGTCAAAACTAATCTCTTTCCACTTAAAATAAGACTCATCACCTAAAAATGAACTTGTTTTTAGATCATTTTCACTTGTTTCAAACACATTTCTACTTGAAATAAGTAGAAAAATCTGCCAGTGAAAGTAAGTTTTTTGTGCTTGTAATAAGAAAGAAAAACTTGCTCCACTATCAGATTTTTCTACTTATTTAAAGTGAAAATCTGCTTTAAAGAAGTAAAAAGTGTCTAAAAACAAGCTGCTTTTTAATGTGATGAGTCTTATTTTAAGTATAATTAGATTTATTTTGACTAGAAATAAGACAAATATTCTTGGTAAGATTTTGAATTTTTGCAGTGTATGGTGTCACCGACCACAGTAAGTGTAGCTACCTGTGATACACTTGGTGAAAAAACAAAACACTAAGATTAAATCTAAAGGAAATGCGAAGGAGTTGCTAAATATAGTTGTTAATAAAACTTATATAAAGTTTTAAGAAACATTAAAAACAAAATTCCATTACACCAGATAACTTTGTATATTTAGGTTTCTTTCTTCTTCTCATTGATGTTCATTGATGTCGACTGCCGCAATTCTGGAAATTCTTAACTTAACTTAATTTAGCTTATTTTAGCTTATCTGAACTTTACTTAACCTAGCTTAGCTTAATTTAACTTAATTTATCTTATTTCAGCTTAATTTAATTTAGCTTATTTTAGCTTAGCTTAACTCAACTTAACTTATCTTATCTTAGCTTAACTTATCTTATCTTATTTTAGCTTAATTTAACTTAACTTAGCTTAACTTAACATAACTTAACTTAACTTAATTTAACTTAACTTATCTTATTTTAGCTTAATTTAACTTAGCTTATTTTAGCTTAGCTTAACTCAACTTAACTTAACTTAACTTAGCTTTGCTTATCTTAACTTAACTTAGCTTGGTTTAGCTTAGCTTAGCTTAACTTAACTTAACCTAACTTAACTTAACTTAACCTATCTTAGCTTAACTTATCTTATCTTATTTTAGCTTAATTTAACTTAGCTTATCTTTGCTTAGCTTAACTCAAATAACTTAACTTAAAGGGATACTTCACCCAAAATCGACAATTCACCAATTTCAGTTCAGGGAACTTTCGGGGTTATCAAAACGCTTTTGGAGTTCCATGGGGGGTCCGGCTGGCAACGGATTGTCATATAATGGCGACGGATTGTGCTCACTTTTGAAAGACACACACTATGCAACATCCAAATACCTGACCCAAGTGTCCTGAAGCCACGACATGAAAAAGTTGTTCCCAGTGGATCTATAGATTTGCTGCGAGATGTTGTGTTATGTTAACATCATGTCCATATCTATATATATAATATAATATAATATAATATATGACATTAAACAACAGAAACAGTAAGAAACTGAAATTGAATTCTGAGTTTTATCTTCTTAAAAGTAATTTTCAATAATAAATGATAGTGAGTAAGTGTTATTTATCCTTCCCTGCAGCTACAGAATGAGATCATGAAGGTCCCAACACACAAACACACACACACGCTTTTCTCTTCACCTTCCATCAATCCAAATGCTTTTATCTAACAAAATGCAACACAGCCATAACATCAGTCACATTAAAACACACACACACACATGCATGCACACACACATGCATGCACACACACACAGCAGGTTATTCACATTCCCTACACACACACACTGTAATATCAAACACACTCCTCTTGCAAAAGCAACACACACTTGATTTTTACTCCCTGTCTCTCTGTCACTCACACACACTCACACACACACACACTCACACACACTCACACACACACACACACACACACACACACACACACACACACACACACACACGGTCAGGTCATGCCCTTCTCGTGTTTCCTTTGACACATGGTAATAGATTCCGCTGTAGCTCTACGCCTCGGCTAAGTGGCCTCACCTTTCACTGAAAACAAATCACTCTCTCACTCTCTGATCTCACACACACACACACACACACACACACACACACACACACACACACACACACACACACACACACACACACACACACACACACACACACTTCTTCTCCGTCACCGTCCCTCTCTCTCTCTCTCTCCCTCCACACACACACTCTCTTCCTCTCTTTCCATTTTCACTTTCCCCCTCTCTCCTCCTCTTCGTTCCCATGTCTGACCTTCCTCCTCCTCTCCCTCCCTTTCTCTCCCCCGGGTGCTCTCCTCTTCCTCTCCATCACTCAGACACCATCTCTCTCTTTATTCCACTCTATCTCTCCTCTCCTCCTCTTTTTCTCACTTTTCTTTTTCTCTCTTTTTGTTGTGGACCTGTGTCACTTGTAAGAGTTTAAGAGTTGAAACCTGTCATGTGTCGTATACATGTGTTATTACATTATATATATCTATTAAAATGTACAATTCAATCATAAATTGGAATTTGAATAATTAGTTATTTAAATTAATTTTCTTCATACAGAAATATAAAAAAGAAAAATACAAAAAGGTAGTTATAAAATTACTGTCATCATAATTATAGTTCTGTACAAAGCAGATTGTACAAATTCTATTGAATTCTATACATAATTTAGTAAATAATGTTACAATTATGAATGTTCTTACTAATTATACTGTTGTTGCTTTTTTAATGTTATCTCAAAATGTTTCAAGAAATACTGTAATGTAATGTAATTTTTTTATTATTATATTTGAAGGTATTTTGCAGTTTCATGCTCTTTATTATCTTAAAATTATTATTTTACAGTGTATTGATTGGATTAATTGTCTTTGGTTATAAGGACTTTGTGAAAATAATGATCTCAAAGATAAGAAGAGTTTTCGTTCATGTCATTTCATCATTTTGAGTAATTTAATAGAATTAATAGAAACTTAAATTATACTGATGGTTTGTGGATGACGCTTTTTCATGCATTTCTTTGCTCAAACAAACTACAAATTATTAAATGTACATTTTTACAGTGTCAACATTCTTGTGTGATCTGCATTATTGATAAACTCATGTTCACCATTTGTTCATAAAAGCCTCAAATTTAGATCAATGTGAAATTACAACACATTAACAAAATATTAAGTAAATACTTTTTAAGGATTGACTGTTTTCAGTTTCCAACAAATTGCATAATGACACTTTTCATTCAACAATTCAATTTTTCCATTCATAACTTGCTATTAATTGTTTCTTCCTTCCTTTACATAGTATTTAAAAAAAAAATCATATTAAGATTTTGGATTAATAATAATTAATATGAGCTGGATTATTGTTTTCATGTTTTCAAAAACTTTTTTCAGATTGCCCTCATGTCTTAACATGTAAATTGTAATTAGAATGTATTAAATAATATAAATGGGGAAATCCTTGGTTTAAAGATAAGAAGTGAAAGAGAGGAATTTAATACATTTATCGTCAGAAATCTAATATTATATTTATATAATACAAAATGATATAATGTCTCGTGGTAAATGTAGGTTTTAGAGTCAGGTTTCTCTCCTGAACAGAAGCAGGATTGTCTTTTTGAAATAATACAATTTATCCTCTGGATTCTAGGAAAGATTTCATTACTAGAGTAAATGTATGAAGCTTTAGGTGGACATCATCATCTGTTTCACCGTCGAGCTTCAACTGTGCTGAAGGTCTGAATAAAGAGGCACGCTGCCACCTAGTGGTGACTGGATGGAAATGCTGAAGCTGCAGCTTTTCTGTTACTTGCCTCTGTGAACTGAAGGGATGGATGGATGGATGGATGGATGGATTGTGTTATATCCTGAAATAGCCAGCTTTATTTTAGAGGCAGGTTTCACAGGTTAAAGGGATAGTAACATTTTTTTTAAAGTGGGGTTGTATGATCTACAAATAGCCCCTAAGTACTTTAATTGCAGTAGAAGACTCTCTGCACTCCTCCCGTTAGCAACGCCAGCCCATAATAGCCCTGCCCAGAGATTTACAACATACAGTGTTGTGAACAGACCCAAAGAAACGGCCTATTTTCACGGCCTAAAAGAGGTTTTACCTGAAAAAAAAAACACAGTTCCATTGTTTGCTGTGTTTTTCCTGCACTTTGAAGGGCTGGAAAAAATTATATTATAGTGAACAATGGAACTGTGTATTTATTTTCAGGTAGTGCAGAGAGTCTTCTACTGCAATTAAAGTACTTAGGGGCTATTTGGAGATCATACAACCACACTTAAAAAAAAAACATGCTACTATCCCTTTAAGTTATTCATTTAAATTATAAGTGCGACCACACCTTCAATTATACAAGACTTTATATCTTGATAAAATGTAAACAGGTGAGTTTTTTTTTAACAGGAAGTGATTGAAGATTTATTCTAGTAGGTCTCTCTTTCCCTGTTTAGTTCCTGTTTTATTTTGAAGTTCCTGTCTTGTCTTCCTGTGTCTCCATGTGTCTGATTGCACCACCTGTGTCTCGTTTGTCCCTATTCCCTATTTAACCTCAGTGTTTTCCCGTTGTCCTTTGTTGGTCCGTCTGCATTCGTCCCATCATGTTCCTGTTGGGTTTTGCTTTCCAGTTGTTTTTCTTCCTTGGTAGTTGGATAAATTATATTTTCATTGCACCGTACCAGTTTCTGTACCTGGGTCCAGTTTTCCCTGCTACACCTGACATACTGACCATTCAGTAAGGTGTTTTTAACGCTGAGGGTTGAGTTGATCCCATGATGAGATGGTTTCTAATTAGGTTTCTTTTAACCTTCAGCATAACAGCTACCTAACCAATGAATAGCTAATACTTTTATTACATTAACCCGAGTCATCTTCCACTAGGCCGCCCCAAATATATCAAAACCTAAATGCTAACTCAACCTAAACCTAAGTAGAAAAATGATGAAGTGCTCAGTGGTCGAGTGGTTAAGAGCACGGCCATGTTGGCAATGCCCAGTGCAGTGATCGCTGTATTGATTCCTGACTGTGCCGATCTGTGTATCATTCCCCCAGTCTCTCTCCACTGTCAATTAAAGGCAGAATGCCCCAAAAAATATCTTGAAAAGACAAAAAAAAAGAGATTTACAGTGAAGATGAAAAATTCACAATTTATATATGAAGAGTTCATTTGCAAAAGCAGATAAGTGCCATTTTGAAAAAGGCTTTGTAATTATTCTTTGGATAGTGTTGTTTTCAATAAAACTTTATTTTTTTGAGATATGTCTGTTTTGTTACATCTCAAAGTCACTCAACTTTGGTTTGACTGATATCACCTTATGGAAATTAAAAATGAAGATTCTAGAATTTTTTAAAAACGGAGTTATCTGCTTTTGCAAATGAACTCTTCATATATAAATTATGTCATACATCATTACCTCCAAACAGGGCCGTTGTATAGGGGAGAAAGGTGATGATAACTCTAGGGGCCCAGCGCCCAAAAAACCCCAGTAGTCTAATCTTTGTATGACTGAATTATTCTGCATAAGACCCTGACTAATACTCATAGTAATGCTGCATTAGCATTAAAACAAAGTAGGCTAAATAAAAAATTATGTATATAATATACATATGGAAAAGTTAGGGGGTAGGGGCCCACTTTAGTATCCTTTAATGGGGCCCAGAATTCCTAGCAACGGCCCTGCCTCCAAGTAATAATACCATAAATTACCTGAAGTCAATGACCATATACAATGAAAAATAGCAAAAAAACACACAAAGCTATATGTCTTTAATCTCTTTTTTAGTGGATGACAGAACTAATTTTCCTTTCCTTTTCCTTTAATTGGACTGTTGTTGCCATGTGCCGTGGTTTTGAGTGGATGAAGGTTTAGAAAAGGTGATGTTGTTTTGTTGGAGGGTGAAGTGAAGGATGAATAAAGAAGGAGAGAGTAGAGACAGACAGACTGGGGCTAAGAAAAGACGTCTGAGAAAGAAAAAGAAAAAGAAGAATCTTTATTTACCTCGTCGGACGCCTTCACTTCCTGTCGCTCTCTGATCTCTCACACACACACACACACACACACACACATAAACACACAGCGTCAAAAGCTCTGCAGACCAGTAATGAATGAGTGGATGTTCTTCAGCTGAATTCTCTTCACCCAGCAACTGACACACACACACACACACACACACACACACACACACACACACACACACACACACACACACACACACACACACACACACACACACACACACACACACACACACACACACACACACACCTATCATCCTTAGTACACTGCAAAAACTCAAAATCTTACCAAGAATATTTGTCTCATTTCTAGTCAAAAATGTCATTTCTAGTTAAAACAAATCTCATTCTACTTAAAATAAGACTCATCACATAAAAAGCAGCTTGTTTTTAGACACTTTTTACTTCTTTCAAGCAGATTTTCACTTGAAATAAGTAGAAAAATCTGATAGTGGAGCAACTTTTTCTTCCTTATTACAAACACAAAAAACTTGCTTTCACTGGCAGATTTTTCTACTTATTTCAAGTGAAAGTTTGTTTGAAACAAATGAAAATGATCTAAAAACAAGTTCATTTTCAGGTGATGAGTCTTATTTTAAGTGAAAAGAGTTTAGTTTTGACTAAAAATGGGATATTTTGACAAGAAATAGCCTAAAACAAATATTCTTGGACAGATTTTGAGTTTTTGCAGTGTATTTTGTCGGCATTCATTCATTCATCTTCCCTCCATCTCTCCATCTCTCCGTCACTCCGGCTGGACGTGGTCGGTTTAGTCGGTTATTGGCGATGTGGCATTCCACCGTCACTTTGTCAACTTCCTGTCTGCGCGCGAGGATCGGTCGTCACGACGAAGGACAAAGACGAAGACGAAGACAAAGACACGACTTCTCAGCCTCTCTTTGCCCTTTGATGTGCAGTGCATACCGTGCTCTTTTTTACAGTGTGTGTGTGCGAGCGCCATCTTTTCTTCCAAGTTCAAACTGACTCCTGATTGTGTGTGTGTCTTTTTCTGTGTTTGAATGTTGTGTTTATTTGTGTGTGTGTGCAGTCAGTGCGACTCCAGGCCCTCGTGCGTCAGAGGGTCTTTCTCTTCTTGTGGCCCCTGAGCAAACATATTAAGAACCACCTTATCACTGCCTATACAGCCGGGGCCACACACAGAACACACACGTTAAATACGAGCCTGAACACACAACACACAACACACATTCACAAAAAGATAGATTTGACTCCAAACATACAAAGCATCGCTGCCAAACTCGCCAAATGTCAAAGGGGGCGTGGCCAGAGAGGATTCCTGGCTGCTTATTGGCCGATGAGGAGGCTTCAGTCACGGGTTTGGGGGTAAAATTCTGGTTTATAAAGACGAGATCGGTCGGTGGGAAGAGAAGAGCAACCGTCCCGACAACGACAAGCCTTCATCAAGAGGCGCATTACATCCACGAAAACATGAACACACAGATATTTAACTGTAGAGGAACGAAGACCAAGTCCGGTTTGAAGAAGAACTACTAGAAGACGGAGAAGAAAGATCAGATCAGACCGACTTTAGAATCGAAGAAGAATCGAGACCTTCTGAAGAATCGAGACTTTCTGAAGAATCGAGACCTTCTGAAGAATCGAGACCTTCTGAAGAATCGAGACCTTCTGAAGAATCGAGACTTTCTGAAGAATCAAGACCTTCTGAAGAATCGAGACCTTCTGAAGAATCGAGACCTTCTGAAGAATCGAGACTTTCTGAAGAATCGAGACCGTCTTTCATTCTACACAAAACAGTTGTTCAGTCTTCAAGATGATGAAACTGTCGGTGATGAAGGTCGCCGTGATGGTGATGATGGTTCTTGGGATGGGAGTAGAGACGGCACCGACTGAGAGAGGTAGGGGAGCTCCATGGTCCTCGCTGCAGGGAAACTATGATGGTTATAGGCAGAATGATGCAGATGCTGAATTTTTAATCATCAGAACCATAACTGAAGTATTTAACATGATATGAGAGTATAAATATAAGAGTAAAGGCAAGACAAGGCATCTTTATTTCTATAGCGCATTTCATACCAAGGCAACTCAATGTGCTTTACATTAAGACAAAACATTAAAAAAAGAAGCATAAAACAGAATAAAAACAAACAAAACACTAAGAAAAGAGTTAGAGAAAAATTATACGATTTGAATGTAGAAAGCAATACATCAGTGGTTCTCAACGTGTCTCCAACTTTTTCTTGAAATTTTACAATTTTTTCTATTATTGTTAAACTTTTTTTTTTGTTTTTTGAGAATTCTTTTTTTATTTTTAGAAATTTTACCACTTTTTCTAGATTTTTTTTTTTTCTTTTTTCAAGAAGATTTTACCACTTTTTTTTCCTAGGAAATCTTTCACTTTTTTGAGAGAGAATTTTACCACTTTTTCCCAGAAATTTCTCTATAATAATTTCAAAAATTCACACCATTGGCCTTCATTTGAATGTACAAAACTTTATTCAGTCTCAGAACAAATATTTGTGTATTTCTGGTGTTTGCTTCAAAATTTCATCCAATGGGGGTCCATGGTCTAATTTGTGTCAATTTAGGGGTCCTTGAACCCCTGCAATACATGTTATATGTATAGCTACAGTGATTCTTACCACAATTTCAGCACTAGCAACATCCAGCAGTGACGTTCATCAGTTTTCACTGTTAACAATATGATGACATAACTGGAATAAAAAGAAACACTAGAAATAATTTCTAATTGGCAAAGTCAGACTTCATTGCACTGTAAAAATCAGTCATAATCAAAGCTATGATGGATGTTAGGCTTACCCAACAGTGACCTAAACATATCATAAAATCAGTTTTCCTCCCTCTACCTACAGATCTCTCTCCTCCCTCAGCTGTGAATCTGAAGCGGTATCTGAAGCAGCTGCTCCTGAGTCCCAGAGCAGACGGAGAGGACCGGTCCGCTAAAACCTCCACGGGGACCATGAGGACCGGCCCGGAGAGCCCCGGTCCGGATAGACGAGCCCAGATGATGAGGATGATCTTAGGCCTGGAGGAGCTTCACAGGAAGTTCAACAGCACCCTGGGCTCCCAGATCACCATCCTCACCCGAGGTACTGATGCTGTTACTCACTGCAGCTGGTGGTACAAACCATATGGATGTGCAGCAATGTCCAAGGTTTGATTCCGTGGTTGTCCAGCTACCCTTTAGGCTTTTGCAGCTTAACGTGATACGCCAACATTTTTTTTTTCGTGTCTTGCCTCACTCCCGAGTCCATGACCAGCAGATAGACACCATCCTTTCCACTGTACGTGCAGTAACAAGGGAGATAGAGCCGTATCGCCGTAATTAGCTTAGCTCAAACACTGGAAGTGTATGGGTAGTGTTAGCCTGCCTCCTACCTAAATATATATATATCACTATAAATATATCACTTTATCAACATTTCAAACATGTTTAGGTGAGAAAGTAGCCGTTTAGATCAGCAGTGTGTCGTTAATTTGTCTAAATACCAGCTGTTTACAATTTTGTTGGGACGAATTCGGCGCTACTCAAGCTAGCCGTTGTGACCAACGCACTTCCTGTTACTTTCACAAAATAAAACACCCGTTGCCCTTTACATACAGAAAACCATGATGATAGAATTTGTGCTTTTACTTTGAAATAGGAAGCTAACCTACCCTCGATGTAGCTAGCTTGAACCAAAATAAAGCGTCGTTGCTTGAACCCTCCGTTTTGACCGATCTCGTCCCGTTAGCGGCATTTGACCGCTCAAGATGCCTTACCGGAGAGTTTTGTAGCTCTGAGACCAAGATCGGTCCGTTTAGAGTTGCTGAAGAGTTTCTCTGATGACTTTAGGTTGAGGCAGGCTAACACTACCCATACACTTCCAGTGTTTGAGCTAAGCTAATTACAGCGATACGGCTCTATCTCCCTTGTTACTGCACGCACAGTGGAAAGGATGGTGTCTATCTGCTGGTCATGGACTCGGGAGTGAGGCAAGACACGAAAAAAAAAAATGTTGGCGTATCCCTTTAAACATTAGCGCTGACACCTAGCATGAAATATCTATGCAGAGATCCAACACTTTACATGAACTTGTCCTTGCTGTGAACCAAAATGGCGGCACCCAATCAGTCAACCACCAGCCTCAGGCCTAAAACCACCACATGCACAGCACACCTAAGATCTCGGCAGATGTGTGTATTGGCTGTTGTATAGTTTTCTGTCTCATACCTATCTTTTTCAAAGTAAATCTGATACGTTTTGTCACAATCAATTGTTGAAATTTACTAAAGGTGTTCGAATTTTGGCCTCTAAAGACATTCCGACATTCCATTACAAATCAACAATGTTGCGCCCTACAACTGTCTTTGCAGTTGGGTAGTTACAGAAAAT
Source organism: Trachurus trachurus (assembly GCF_905171665.1). Taxonomy (NCBI): domain Eukaryota; kingdom Metazoa; phylum Chordata; class Actinopteri; order Carangiformes; family Carangidae; genus Trachurus; species Trachurus trachurus. Next base: position 14,855,027 of record NC_139914.1, read on the forward strand.
ATTCTTAACAAGTAGGCCTAACAGTAGAGTAAAATTTACTCCCTGTTTATCCAGTGACCACCCTAGAAAGATCTAGTGTCTCTTTACCTTTACACAAACCAAATGACTCACGAAGGTAGACAACCATCTGTTCTTTGACTTGATTTTACTACCTGGCATCTCCATCATCCAACTTTTTTTCTCTCAGTGTTTACCCGAAATCTGCCATATTATTATTGAATCACTGTGAAAATAATTGAAAATTGAAAACATTGATATCTTTTTTGGATCTTAAAACCACTAATATATGGATTAACATCTTAAAGTGTAAAATTAATATGGACCATCTGTTTCTAACCAGTGATCCATTTGATCCTACAGTTTGGCAGTTGTGGATATAATCTTAGTTTACAATCCAACTGAGGTAGTAAATATGTGAAGAGGAAAACAGTGGGTCTTTAAATTGAGTGTTTTTTTTCTTCTTTTGTCTTTACAGCAAACGGCAGAAATTCAGGAAGGAAAACCAAAGTGGTGAGTTCATGTAACATATTCACTTATATCATTACTCTTTATTAATTTGTGCAAACTCGCTTAGTCAAAAATAATCTTATTCATTATGATTATGATGAGGTAGCTGAAGAGCGATTATGTAAATGTTTCTTTGAATCATCTTCATCATGAACCTTTATGTAAACCATCCAACCTAGGGCAGAGGATGTTGTTATGATGCCATGTGAAGCCCTTTGAGACAAACTGTTTGTAAAAATGGGCTATACAAATAAAATTGCCTATAATAATCTACCATCCTCTCTGTTGCTGCTGTGCTTGAAGCCTCCTCCTGCTGATGGGGGGCTGAGGTCCACCACCGCTCCTCCCACAGCGGCCAACAGCACCGTGTCCAGAACCAGCGCGGACGCCGTCGTCCCGAGTTTAACCGGTCGAAACTTCAAGAAGTCGCTCCCACCGCAGACCAAGAAGACCAACAAAAGAGGTGAAAGTCAGAGGCCTAAATGTTGCCCTACTGTATTTTTAATAACACGGAGAAGACAGAGCTTAGAGCATCCTGGGAGTCCTCTAAGGAGTCTGAGTTTATTGCAGCAGAACTAAGGGATGGTGTTAAAGGGATACACCAACATTTTTTTTCGTGTCTTGCCTCACTCCCGAGTCCATGACCAGCAGATAGACACCATCCTTTCCACTGTGCGTGCAGTAACAAGGGAGATAGAGCCGTATCACCGTAATTAGCTTAGCTCAAACACTGGAAGTGTATGGGTAGTGTTAGCCTGCCTCCACCTAAAGTCATCAGAGAAACTCTTCAGCAACTCTAAACGGGCCGATCTTGGTCTCAGAGCTACAAAACTCTCCGGTAAGGCATCTTGAGCGGTCAAATGCCGCTAACGGGACCAGATCGGTCAAAACGGAGAGTTCAAGCAAAGACGCTTTATTTTGGTTCAAGCTAGCTACATCGAGGGTAGGTTAGCTTCCTGTTTCAAAGTAAAAGCACAAATTCTATCGTCATGGTTTTCTGTATGTAAAGGGCAACGGGTGTTTTATTTTGTGAAAGTAACTGGAAGTGCGTTGGTCACAACGGCTAGCTTGAGTAGCGCTGAATTCGTCCGAACAAAATAGTAAACAGCTGGTATTTAGACAAATTAACGACACACTGCTGATCTAAACGGCTACTTTCTCACCTAAACATGTTTGAAATGTGGATAAAGTGATATATTTACAGAGTTTAGAGCTAAAATGAAATCAGCTTCTGACTGCTGATTTCAGCTCAGGTAGGAGGCAGGCTAACACTACCCATACACTTCCAGTGTTTGAGCTAAGCTAATTACGGCGATACGGCTCTATCTCCCTTGTTACTGCACGCACAGTGGAAAGGATGGTGTCTATCTGCTGGTCATGGACTCAGGAGTGAGGCAAGACACGGAAAAAGAAAGAAAGACAGAAAGAAAAGGAGGTTATTTTGACTTTTCACCTCACTTCTTGATTTTGGCTCTTCACCAACTGAGAGACATCAGGGAAATGCCAGAATCTCATGTAGATGTAGAATCAACAACTTTTTTTCCACACAAACCTTTTATGAATTTGGTTGGTTGGACCAGTAGCCCAAGATACAACCCTATAGTCCGCCAATGTGTTTGACTTAGTTGCCCATTCGTCTTATGGAGGCTTTTACACTGAAATCATAATGGTAGTTTCTCAAATAGATGTTATATCAGGATTCTGTGATTATTGTGTCTCCTTTACTTCAATACAGCTGGGAAACAGCTTCTGATTGATTCTTATTCTCTGTCCTCAACAGTGTGTTTCTGGAAGTACTGCTCCCAGAACTGATCGCTCCCAGACCCGAACCCACCCAGAACCGCTGATCCATCCATCCATCATCCATCCATCCATCCATCCATCCATCCATCCATCCATCTGCTACAGTCCGCTTGTCTTGTATGTGTCACTTCAGCTTGGTGATGCTAATTTACTCAGCTTTTATTTTGAAACCGAACACAAGGGAGGAATAGTCAATCAATCAAACATCCTGAAGTCTGAGCTTCTGTCCAACTGATCCCTCCATCCCTGTCCCTGGAGACTGTTGCCAGCGCCAGACCTTTTCATTCGCTCATTAATTAACATGACTGACCAATCAGAGAAGACGATGTGTGCCCGTGTGCGGCGCATGAACACCCGTTAACCCTTTGTTTCCCTCCAAGACAGGCACACGTGAGTTTGATTTGTGTGTGAAAACTTCAAAATAAAGTTCATTCCTAGCACAGCAACAGCCCATTGTGACAATAAAGATTGATATTTAATTTTTCTACAGCCATACTCTCTTCAGTTGTTCATTATGGAGACTGAGGTCACTGCTGAGTCATGACAACAACACAGGAAACGCTGACTCATCACGTGTCATTAGATATTTAATAATAGAAAACTGCAGCTTTGATCCAGGACTCAATGAACTCTGGGTAATTAATTTATCTCACAAATACAGATCTATTTTGCTCTGTTAACGTATTTGAAGAGGGACTTTACACAGTGTGATTAGTCCCGACGAGATACAAGCAGCAAGACATTCTTCCTCCGGAGGTTTCCATAGCAACCTAGTTATGTGTTTGCCGACCAGGGTGTGTAAACGTTGGATCATTACATTCAGGGGGTTTCAGCAGAGGTCACTCATCACTGTTGCCTCAGTGATGAGTGTGTGTGTCTGCACATGCTAGAGTGTTTACGTGTGTGAGAGAGAGAGAGATGTGCTTAGATTTAAATGGACAACCACTTTAACTTTGAGCAAAATGTCATTAAATAAAAAAAAACTATTAAACTACTAGACTTAATGCCAAGATTTTCCAAAATAAAAGCACACTAAAATAAGACTAGAAAGAGCATTTCTTAACGGAAAATGCATGTGAATGCTGAAAGCCATTGCTGAACCATGCTGAATTAGCAGAAGAAATTGACAAAGACGTGCAAGAAAGATGTCTAAGGCAAGAACTGAACCCATGACTGGTAACCATGAGTTAGAATGAGCTTTATACTATCAGGAATCAAAGACTGTCCAATGACAGCTGAATAGTTGAAAGTTAAAGTGATACGCCAACATTTTTTTTCCATGTCTTGCCTCACTCCCGAGTCCATGACCAGCAGATAGACACCATCCTTTCCACTGTGCGTGCAGTAACAAGGGAGATAGAGCCGTATCGCCGTAATTAGCTTAGCTCAAACACTGGAAGTGTATAGGTAGTGTTAGCCTGCCTCCACCTAAAGTCGCTAATTAGCTTAGCTCAAACACTGGAAGTGTATGGGTAGTGTTAGCCTGCCTCCACCTAAAGTCACTAATTAGCTTAGCTCAAACACTGGAAGTGTATGGGTAGTGTTAGCCTGCCTCCTACCTGAGCTGAAATCAGCAGTCAGAAGCTGATTTCATTTTAGCTCTAAACTCTGTAAATATGTCACTTTATCCACATTTCAAACATGTTTAGGTGAGAAAGTAGCCGTTTAGATCAGCAGTGTGTCGTTAATTTGTCTAAATACCAGCTGTTTACAATTTTGTTCGGACAAATTCGGCGCTGCCAGGCACTACTCAAGCTAGCTGTTGTGACCAACGCACTTCCTGTTACTTTCACAAAATAAAACACCCGTTGCCCTTTACATACAGAACTGCTTTTACTTTGAAATAGGAAGCTAACCTACCCTCGATGTAGCTAGCTTGAACCAAAATAAAGCGTCTTTGCTTGAACTCTCCGTTTTGACCAAGATGTGGGATCAGAATAACCAATCAGGGGTACACTGTAAATATTCATATTTACAATAAAGACAAACTGAACACACCCAGTGATAAAATCAGTTTAATAAAGACATAAGGCCAGAACACAGAGCAGTGTTCATTAACAACTCTCAGTTACAGTGGTGAAACATACTGAAACACATTTACCCAGTAATTAATGGTGACATGATGATGCGTTCAGGGGAACAAGGAAAAAGATGACGCTTTTATCCTCTGGTTAAGAGTGTTTGAAATGTGCTTGGTCAATTGTATTGAAGGCCAACACAACAAAAAAGAAGCCATTTTCATCTCATTTTGTGATCACAAATTGTAAATATTATTTTAACATAGTTAAAGTTAAGTTTTTGAATCATATTAATTCAACTTTTCCACCTGTGTAGGATTATACTAAGATAAACTTCTACAAGTGAAGATATAAGAGGAGAGGAGCGATCATTGGAATGCAACTTAAGAAAGATGCACTTAGATAAAATGCAGTTAACTTCAGAAAACAATAACCAATCAAATACACAATTGTAAATATGAAAAAGCCTAGCTTGAGTGCATTAGCCTCTATGAAGACGGCTAGCTAGCTCCCTGTTCGCAGAGTTGGACAAAGAGTTAAAAGTAACTTTGTTTGGTTTATCATAATGACAATGTCACATTAAGACATTGCAAAAAATGTGCTGTTAGCTTAGAGTCGCACATATTAGCATGCATTTGCAGCGCATTTGTGTATTTGTTTCCTATTTCTAGTACATGTGTTGTCAAATTGGTGGAAAATGTTTTCTGAGGTTTTTTGTCTATGTGCGTGTGTTTTTAAAGTGTACAACACTGAGCTCTCAGATCCACCTTAAAACCCCAGAATTACTAATTATTAATCAGTGTGGTGAACGCAGTGTTGTTATTACTGATACAACTGATGGAACAAATAATGAACTAAAGGACCAAACCATAACAAACTTGTAGCTTAAATCCATAAACCCTGTAAGACATGTTGAGCCTAGCTTAGCACAAGCCCTAGCCAGTATGTTTCACTGTATCTGAATGAATGAATCAATGTGGGGCAATGCACTCAAAGCCTCATCATCAATATTCTGCTTTCTTTACCTCATAATCAGTTTACTGCTTCCTGGAAAAGATTATGTAATCTGATCCTCATTAGAATAGAATCATTAAAATGGAGACATTGTATAAATGGTTTAGACGGTATGCTAATATTTCAAATGCGCTACCATTTGAATTCAGTTAATATATTGATATAGTTTTAGATTTTAATGAGTAAAAAATATTAAATGGACATAGTATATTTAGACAGTGAAAATTACTCTTGTTATTATCATTATTATTACAGATTTAAAAAGGAAACCAGATCTATGAAGGTTAGCTTAGCATTCATAGGATTAATAAGATAATATAATGGCTTTTACTCGAGTACTGCTTCTATACATATTTTAGATATATATCATAAAATGATTGTAACTGATTGGCTATTTCCATATCCAGACGTGTCTACAGCTGGAATATGCCCAGATGTGGAAGTATATGTTTAAGTTAATGCCAAAAGTTAAAATTTCTATCTGGGAAGGTTTTGATTGAAATGTAATGTAATATTACGTAAAGATTGTTAGACTAATGAGCTAATAGTTGATTTGCAGTTTTTTTTTTAACTGTAATATAGAATGATAAAGCGTGTCTCTGTGTTATTTATGGTGAACTGGTCCTGCCATCGACTGAACAGTGAATACAAAGAAATCAAGAATTAACTCTGCAAGCAGATGTCTAATGTATAGAACGATTTGCATAAAGGTATAGATGACTGTGCAACCCAACCTGTGAGAGCACACACACACACACACACACACACACACTCACACTCACACTCACACACACACACACATGCATGCATAGATATCAAAGGTAAAAGAAGTTTACAGATGTTTTAGTGGAGGTTAGTGGAGTTCCTTCTCTCATCTCCGACTGTGTTTTTCTTCTACATCTTACTTATACTGGTTATTCATTCATTCATTCATTCATCATTTCTTTCCTTATTTGATTCGTTTTGCAACATTCAGGTAGGCAAATTCAATCTCCCTCTCTGCAGGACACGTGCTTGTGAACTCATCCCTCTGATAGGCGCTGTTCAAATACCTCCACAACCCCGTCATGTCATCCGGGATCTCAAAGCCTCTGTATTTCTTAGCAACAACCTAGAAACAAAAAACACAGGAGTTGGAAACTGATTCTGTATCGGTCAGGTTATTGTCACATTGATCCTGAAATCTAAAACCAGGTTGACTGAACCTTAAGGATGTGTAGTTTAGGTAGGAGGTTGCAGTCAGCCAGAGTGAGCTCAGACCCGTCCAGGAAGCTCCTGGAGGAGTCGGGGAGGTCGCCCGCGGCGTAGGCATCGATCTCATCAGGCAGGGGGGTCCGCAGGAAGTCATCAAGACGGCGAAGAGACTTCACCAAGGCTTTCTCTAAGGCTGTCACACAGAAAGAGACAGTGAGAGAAGACTAAGACCTCTCAACCAGACCAGAACGATCAAGTTGCATTCAGTGAACTGTCTGTGTTTGGTCTCCACCACACACTAAAAAATGTTGGGTTATCTCTGTAACCCAATTTCTTGGTTATTGGTGTTGAGTTAAATTTTTTGGGTTGTTTTTCCAGAGTGAAACCCATTTTCAGGGTTATAGGGCTATGAATTTAACCCAATTCCTGGGTTGTGCAAGTAATTGGGTTATTTTTCAGTGAGTAACCCATTTGTTGGGTTGGGTTGGGTAATTCGAGATCGAGAAAGTGCTTTATACACGACCCAATAGTTGGGTTAAAAAGATTAACCCAACCCATTGGGTTAAAATAACCCCAAAAAGGGGTTCATCCTTATTTGAACCAGCAGTTGGGTTAAAATTGGGTTAATTTTTAACCCAACAGTTTTTAGTGTGCACCTTCTGAAGAAATGTGAGTTCTACCTCAATGCCCTCTTACCGTCGTTGGTATCTTTTCTTGGATTTTTGATGTAAGCGGAAAACTTGGAAAACACATCAATGCCGGCTGTGTTGGCTTCAGGGTGTTTGGGAGCCAGTTTGGGGTAGCTAGAGCAAGAGAAGTCCACTCAAAAAGGTCATGCTTTGTCCTGACAGTTCTGAATGTATCATGAGCTACTGTTTCTCCAGTATGGAAGGGACTATGCTGACAAAAACTAGCAAGATTATCAAGTTAGCAACCTCTTCTGAATGTGCGCGTACCTTGGTGGGGTTAACTTTGCCTCCAAGAACTCCTCAATCATGTTGACGTCGACCTTGACTTCCCCATTAAAGGTCACAAAGGGAGGGTTGGTTCCCGGGGCTAAGTCCTGCAGATCAGCTGGCTTCCTGACATCCCACATCACAAAATAAAAAAACACTATGTGATTGAAGTTTAGCTTCTGTATGTGTCACCCTCTAGTGGACAATGTGTGTAGTGTGTTACCGTTTGAGGTCGACGGTGGTGACGTTGAAGATGACTCCTTTCAGCAGTAGGATCATGAAGAGCCTCTGGGAGAACGGACAGTTACCGATGCTCTCCCCATCACTGCCCGCCTACACAAATACCAACACAAACACATTAATAGACACACAAACAATGAATTGAGTTCTGTCTGGTGGACAGCACAGGAAAGACGCACAGTCAGTATAGAGTATGTTCAAATTGGAATTGTGGGTTTTTCTGTCTCTGTTAGTTTAAAGGGATACACCAACTTTTTTTTTTTTTACGTGTCTTGCCTCACTCCCGAGTCCATGACCAGCAGATAGACACCATCCTTTCTACTGTGCGTGCAGTAACAAGGGAGATAGAGCCGTATCACCCGTAATTAGCTTAGCTCAAACACTGGAAGTGTATAGGTAGTGTTAGCCTGCCTCCACCTAAAGTCGCTAATTAGCTTAGCTCAAACACTGGAAGTGTATGGGTAGTGTTAGCCTGCCTCCACCTAAAGTCATCAGAGAAACTCTTCAGCAACTCTAAACGGACCGATCTTGGTCTCAGAGCTGACAAAACTCTCCGGTAAGGCATCTTGAGCGGTCAAATGCCGCTAACGGGACCAGATCGGTCAAAACGGAGGGTTCAAGCAAAGACGCTTTATTTTGGTTCTAGCTAGCTACATTGAGGGTAGGTTAGCTTCCTATTTCAAAGTAAAAGCACAAATTCTATCGTCATGGTTTTCTGTATGTAAAGGGCAACGGGTGTTTTATTTTGTGAAAGTAACCGGAAGTGCGTTGGTCACAACGGCTAGCTTGAGTAGCGCCGAATTCGTCCTAACAAAATAGTAAACAGCTGGTATTTAGACAAATTAACGACACACTGCTGATCTAAACGGCTACTTTCTCACCTAAACATGTTTGAAATGTTGATAAAGTGATATATTTACAGAGTTTAGAGCTAAAATGAAATCAGCTTCTGACTGCTGATTTTGGCTCAGGTAGGAGGCAGGCTAACACTACCCATACACTTCCAGTGTTTGAGCTAAGCTAATTACGGCGATACGGCTCTATCTCCCTTGTTACTGCACGCACAGTGGAAAGGACGGTGTCTATCTGCTGGTCATGGACTCGGGAGTGAGGCAAGACACGAAAAAAAATGTTGGCGTATCCCTTTGCGGAGGCATCTGACACTTCAGAACTGGATACTAACTGGCATCATAGGATCCAAAAAGGCTCTTTATATACAGTTTATAAGGTCAAGCAAGTGGCTAATATGTTAGAGCACCAATAGACTTCAACAGTGTCCCAGGTAGAGCAGATAGAAGGACATTTTTTGTGGTGCTGTAGAGCTTTTCTACCAACAATAGGTCGTCGGTTCTGCTTATGCCCTTTGGCAAGATACTGAACCACGCATTGCCCATGATGGCTGGTCCATCTAAGGTATGAATGTACAAGTGAATGTGTGAATGTGACAAGTAATAAAGCACTGAGTGGGTGGTCAAGTATCAGCTACCCAGTATCACCCATACCCTGTGTGAATAATGTAAATAATCATCTGAAAAGCTGTGATAGTGACTATTTGGAAGCTTCACTTACCTTGACGAATAACTCAATAGTTGGAAAGCCAAGTTTTTTAACTGCTAATTCATACCAGGACATGGTGAAGTGTCCAGGTCAACAGTCCTTATGGTTTGAGAGGTTGTGTTGAAGATCGGTTAATCTATCGTTAGGCTATGTCTTCTTCCAATAAAACCATGACAACCACTGACTATTATCTGACTGAACAATCTGTCTGTTGGAGTACTGGACTGACACTCTCTGGTATGTCAGTGTGTCCTTCACGCAAACAATCCCTCTTTGTCATACAAAAAGTGGGTGTGTGTTTGTAGCATGTGTATATTTGTATATGTGAATGTCATGTGTGTGTGTGTGTGTGTGTGTGTGTTTTGATGCAGGTGAAATCTTTCAATGTGTTTCTGCTGTTTGTCTAGGATATGATTTTAATTTAATTAACGCTGAGGTTTGTTCGGTGTGAAGATGAAAAGAGCTCCTTCATTTCTTAGGAGTGGGAGGCAATGGAATCTCTGCTCTACACACACACACACATACACATACACACATGGATGAGTGTGTGTTACATCTGGAACAGAAAGATCTTTTTCATACCCACAACAACTGAGATGTCTATTGTTGCCTCTTCCTGGATGATGTGGCCGTAACCTCACCAGAGGTTGTACTGGGCAAGGCAAGGCAATAGCCCGTTTTTACCACCAGTTTGTCTCAAAGGACTTTACATCCCATCATAACAACATCCTCTGTCCTTAGACCCTCACATCCACTGAGGAAAAACTCCATAGAAACCCTTTTAACAGGGAAAACCAGGAGAAACTGGAGTATTAGTCGCATCTGTCAAAAAATACGTCATGAAGAGGAAAAAAACATATATAAATGTATAAGTTGCATTTATTTTTCAAACATTTAATTAAAAACCGGGTCTCATATAATGGCCGGGGCTTTGTTTACACGAAAGGCCGGAACCAAATAGCTTCTACTACAGGCCGGCTCAAAAAAGAAAAGAAAAACAACTCCGTCGCCTGGAGCAAAGAGACCGAAGACGGGCTGCAGAACACGCTGTGAAAATACTCTGAATCGACTGGGTGAAGTGCTACAGAACAGCACGTGAGGAAGATGAAGATGAGCGACTGAATGAGGAGGGATTTAGAAATAAAAGCCTCGCTTCCCTCTTGTGGTCATAGCGTAGGCTATATTTTTGCTATATAAGTCGCTTCTGAATATAGGTCGCATGGCCAGCCAAACTAGGAGAAAAAACAAGACTTATAGTCCGGAAGATACGGTAGGCTTCCAGGACTTGTTTGCAAAGAATGACACACAACTGGTTCAAATTGATTGTTGTGGTTTAGGAAAATTTCGGTCTTTAGCCCAAAGATCTGAGGAAAGCCACCAGGGAGATTGCCTTAGCAGCTGAGATCTGCTCAAGATGGCTGTGGTTAATTAATGAGAGGCTGCAATTGAAACCCTTCCACAGGTAAAAGGGTAACTTGTCTTTGCTGCCCCTGAAGCATGCAGAACAAGGGACAAAATGCAGATGATGAGAAGATGCAGAAGGGTGCTCAACCCCCCCTTCAAATACCACCATGAACCAGATCTTACCCAGTAAACCTGGTTGACCTAGTCCTAGGTCATGTTGATGAACATAATGTAAATGCAGCATTTGATTTGTTTGATCTGAGCGTGTTGTTTCCAGCACCACTGTGCTCAGAGCTCATAGCACCAAGCAGCAGGTTAATCAGCTTGCCGTGAGAATGCAGAGATTAACCCTGCACTGCTACTGGCTGTCGGACTGTCCAGCCATTAGTGGCCTGGATACATGAAGAATCAATAGGGAACGGTATGCACTCTGCCTTTATGATAAATATATATACATTTACAAATATACGTTTCATAACCAGTTGGCCCAGTGTCAGTGGAACCAGTCTGAACTGTGTACATCACCTCTCCATAATATTTCCATGTACTTCAGAGTGTAAAGCCAGCAGAGCCCTTGACAAAGGAAGTCATTGTTCCACTATGAGCTCCCACAGAGAACAAGCTTGTGTGTGCGTGTGTTTTCAGATATTAGTGCATTTTTTCTTGGCGTTAAACCTCTCAGCTGGACTGCTGTCTTTATTCTCACCTCAGGCAGGAATGTGCTACTAAGGCACCGAGAACTTTGGGGGGTGGGGGACCTGTACAGTCATATTTTTTAAGTATAATCATAGTGTGTACCTTTAAAAGTGCATGTACACAGCAATGTAGGCTACCATGCCTGATGGATTAGGATATCACTGTCTTAATGGGATAAGGTAAGCAGATCATGATAGAGTGTCTCCCTCACTTGCTCTCGCACTCTCTCTCCCATGCACTCACTCAGACCCGATCACGCATACACTGATATTCCAAAAGTACACAAATCCCATCCATGGCAGTTTTTTGCCAATGGGAATAGTTGTGGAACTGCCAGCTTGGGCCAAAATGGCTCAGTTGAACCTGTCTGCCATGAGTGAACTGGTCCAAGGTGCAGTAGTCTGCAGCTAATAAAGTGTGGAGCTTTTCAGTTAGTTCCTTAAAGACGTTTCACCAAAAGCTTCTAAAGTTCTCAGAACTCAGAGCTGAAGAGGTTTTTTGGATGAAAGGTCAAGAAACCGAAAAGTCCAGTTTCCTTCACTTAAAGGGATAGTTCAACATTTTGGCAAATTGGCCCATTGCCATAATCCCTATAGTTTTAGGAGTAGGTTTGTTACCTTTAATTGTCGGTGCAAGCTAATTTTAGAACAGCGGAGCAGAGCCAGAGCTACGCTACGGAGGCTCATTATGGGATTTCTTGGTTTCCCTCATCATCAAACTCATCAAATACACAATCCAGCAACTCCAAAACGCTCTTGTGGACAAGTTGTGACCTGCACATTCACCACGCTATGAGATAATAACACAACGTTACCACACAGAGTTGTTTTAGAGGGAAATGCAGAGACTGCTCGCCAAACAGACTGCCCATAACGCTCATCAGTGGTTTTACATGAATTTCCCTCTACAACAACTCTGTGTGGTAACGTTGTGTTATTATCTCATAGCGTGGTGAATGTGCAGGTCACAACTTGTCCACAAGAGCGTTTTGGAGTTGCTGGATTGTGTATTTGATGAGTTTGATGATGAGGGAAACCAAGAAATCCCATAATGAGCCTCCGTAGCGTAGCTCTGAGCAGCTCATGGCTCTGCTCCGCTGTTCTAAAATTAGCTTGCACTGACAATTAAAGGTAACAAACCTACTCCTAAAACTATAGGGATTATGGCAATGGGCCAGTTTGCTAAAAATGTTGAACTGTCCCTTTAAGCAAGAGTTGAAGCTCAAACCTGCTTTGAATTCAAGTGCACCTGGCTACCTTAGTTCTGTCAAAACTCTTAAGGTTCTAAAGTCTCATGTGTGTGACTATCTTATTACCTTGACATAGAGTGAGATCTCATAGTCCTGGTCTTGGGGTGTTTTGCTGTTCCTGCGTACATGAGGCAAAGGGCTCTCCGTCCTCTTATGGGAGATGAGTTTCACCTCTTCTCTCTTCCCCTCAGTCATCGCCTCCCTCTGTGGCATGTATGAGCGACCATCCTCCAACAGCACCACTCGTTTTCTCTTCACCTGCTCGTCTTTTTTCTTGGGCAAGGATTCATCTTTGATCACTGACTTCAGCTCCTTTATCCAGTCCTCCCTCCTTGGTGGACTCTTCTTCTCTTGGGACGGTTCCTTCTTCACCACCTCTTCCTTCCTTCCCCTTTCAGCTTCCCACATCTCTTTTTTTACAGGCTTAAGTTCTTTCCTCCAGTCTTTCATTTCCGTGGCTCCTTCTTCTTCAAGTTGATCATTTTTTATCCAGTCGGTATCTCTTCTCCTCGGTGACAGTACCTTTACCGTCCCCCAGCCTTCCTTCCGAAGTGGCTGAGGCTCAGGGCTCAACATCCCATTCTCCATTGCCTTCTTCAGTCCTTTAACCCTTCCATTTATATCCAACTCGTCATCTTTCTCTTTACCAAATTCGACCTTCTCACCTTCATTCTTTGTCTCAGAAACAAGGCCAGCCTTTTGTCCACTTGTTTGATTCTCCTCTATCTCCTCAATCTCATCATCCAAAACAGTCACAGGCTCTTCTGCCATCTCTACCATTGCATCTTCCTCTGATTCTTCTTCCATCCTTCCATCTTTTATGTGAGCCATCTCGATTGGCTGTTCTCTCAACTTCTCCCCCCAGTCTGCCCCAGCTTCTGTAAGGAGCTGTGGAGGATGTCCTTGCAAGTCCCCACCACCACCCGGTGTTGTAGATTCTCTCCTTTGTTGTGTGATCTCACCTTCTGGCTCTTCCTGTTCGACTTCACCCCCTTCCTCTAATTCAAAGGCCTCCTCCACCTGGTCCAGATCTACATCTTGCTGTGCATCTGAAGGTACCTCCTCAACACACTGCTCTACTGGTTCTAGAAGGTCTTCCAAAGCCTGGTTTTCTCCTTCTCTGTCACCTTGGTGGTATTCCTCAGCTGTCTCTTCCATAGTTGCTCCTCCTTCATCCAGAGGCTCAACCTCAACCGGATGCACTTGCTCATCCTCCTGCTTGATCCCTTCCAACACTGTTTCCTCAACCCCTCCCCCTGTCTGTGGCTGTCCCTCAGAGGGTACAAAGGCCAACTCTGGTTCTTCTACCTTCAGATTTGCTTGATCCTCCATGTTTACAACATCATCACAAGTGGGCACTGCATCCTTGATACATACTATATTGTTTCCCTCTTCCTCAGCGTTTGCCACTACAGAGTCATTTTGTTTCCCTGAGATATTATTGCTCGCTGGCTCAACTTCCTGTTTGCTGGATTCTGAGTTGTCCTTCTCATCAGTGTCTAATTGGTTGGTCTGATTGCCCACCTCTGTGATTGTACTGGTGGTTTGGCAAAGATCATTTTGAATATTGACCTGTTCTGACCCTGTGGTAACAACCACATATGTTGCTGGGTCCTCCACGTTTTCTGCATCCTCATTATTGGCAAAAGGAATAACAACTTCTGTTCTGGTTGCGTCATCAGTACACAAATGTGTCGGTTTTACGGATTCTTCCCCAGGAATACTTGATTCTTGGAGAGACTCACAGTTAGTAGACACAATCTGATGTTCTTCTAACTCATTGTCTCCTCCATTAAGCTCTTCCTCCCCAACTGAAGTTTCTGAACATGTTGTCACTGCTTCTGGTTTATCTTCTTTTTCTTCATTGTTGTCTAACATCTGGTTCTGACCATCCTTTATCCTATCCTGTTTCTCATCTGCCTCTTCATTTATTGTTTCATGCTCTTCATCTACCAATTCAACATCTCCCTCCAGTGTTTCACTCCCTCCTTCTCCCTCTATTATTACTCCATTTGGTAACAAGGCCATTTGTACAATAGATACTTCCTCCCTTTCACCCTGCTCATCACATTTTCCTTTGCCTCGTCGATCTCCTGCTTCAGCCATCATCAAAACATCTTCTCCTACCTCCTCAGCTAGTTCCACCTCCCCGTCTTCCTCTTCACCCTCCTCATCCTCTCTTCCTTTCTGGGTATCAAGATCTGTACTAATGACATCTGGGTTGTGGGAAACTGCAGCATTTGATAGGTCTGGGTTTGGGCACGAGCCTGATTGAGCCATGGTGAATCTTCAGGAAAGGGTGGCACACTCCGTCACAAAGAACTGGTCCGTCGTTTTTACAGGATAAGCTCCCCAAGATGTCAAATTTTTTTGGAATGTGGTCAAGTTCCCAGAAAGGTTTGATATTGTTTTAAAGTACTAAGACTAAAATTGCAGAATGGTTGCAGGTCCCAGATTAGGTCCAAATGGTGATGGCACCACTGTCAAAAAAGTAGAGTATATCCAATAGGCTTGGAAAAAGGCTGCCTCGGTACGCAAGCAAGCAAGAGACGAGGACAAAGGGACTCACAAGAAGACTCAAATCCTGAATTAGATCCTGAAGTTGCTTTGTGAGGGATGGTTTTCAGAGTCCAGCTTTCCAGAACAGGTCTGGAATAATCTACAGAGCTCTGAAGATCGTGAAAAGTCTGAACCGTTCCCAGAAAGTTGCAAATTTCCAAGTCGGGAGTCAAAAAATGTTAGCTCCAAAGATCACACTATGATGAGTATTGTTCAGATATACAGGTTTACTGTTTGTAAGCAAGCACACAATCTTTCTATTCCTTACTTGTGGCTATAACGCTCCCGAACCTGTACTGCACCTTAAGCAGTTGGACATCAATAAATACAAATCTCTCCCTCTCTCTCTCTCCTTCTCTCTCTCTCCCTCCAGAGGATTAAATGGAGGCTGATCTCCACATGACCAGGAGCTTAAACCCCTCTGCCACCCTGGGACCAGCACCACTTTAGAGTAGAAGTTCCAAATACACACAAAAACCCACAAACACTCACACTAAAACATGCACAATTGTAAACTGTTAAACTCCAAATTAATTGCTGACATGTGCCTTAAAGTTCTATAGCGCTGCATTGCAATTGAGTAAGCTTCTACACTTTAAATTTAAATGAGTGGCATTACATGGTACTGTGCTGTTGCTCAATGATAGCATAAACCAGAATAATAATGTCCAAACTGTTCAGCGGAACATGAAATCAAATATTTCTCTTAACTCCATTTTTTTTTTTTTAACAAAGAAGGGAATAATTTCATTGTAACCCTGAACTCTTGGTCAGTTGTGGCTTCCAGAAACCTTTCAGAACATTTAAATCAAGTTCTTACCACATGTACTTGTTATTCAAAGTCATCCTCCATTGATAAAGATTACAGTAAAACTAGAACTACAATATTGTGTCAGAGCTTGCAGTAAGCAGAGTTAACCACAAGAGGGCAGGACTTACTACAAATCATCTTGTCTGCAGATGGAATCAATGTAAAAACAATTCAGAAGGTTTTGAGATGAGTGAAATTTCAATTTTGGGCGACCTATCCCTTTAAAAAAAAGCATAGAGCTCATTTGTTATGGAGACTTTGAGGACTTTTAAAAAATGTTTTATTGAAGTATCTTCAAAATACAAACATTAAATTCACATTGGTAACAGATAAATGCACAGTGCTGAATCAGCTATCTGGATCAATCAAGAACAAAAAGAAAAAGAAAAGAGGACGTGAGGGTCTCAGTCCAGCAAAGAAAATAACTTTAGGGCATTTTTGCTTTTCATGTAATACAAAGATTTTTTTATACATTCTGAGTTGGTTATCCTCCATTGAAGTGGGGTTTCACTTTGAGGTATTTACATCTGTTGATGAAATGTTTCCCAAGGGAAATTAAAATGTTCACCAAAAAGTCCAAGTTCTTTTCCTTTAACTGTAGTCCAACCTTGATCCACATCCAATCTAATGGGGGCAAAATAATGTGTTTTAGATAACAACCAGTTTTGAAATGAAGTCCAAAATTGTACAACATAGCCTACTCGCATTCAAAGAAAATATGTTCTACTGTTTCGATATCATTCTCACAAAAAACACACATATTATTATCCAAATTAAATCTAATATGTAGGAAGTGGTTTGATGGATAAATGTCATTCAGTATTTTAAATGTGATCTCTTTTGTTTTCTGAGGGACAGGATAAGACAAATATCGCTTTCTAATCGTTCTTGCTTCCACAACATTGTAATCTTTCAAATATATATTTTCTTTTTAGTTGACAAGGGTAATACTGTTCAGTTCAAATATTTCTAATAAATTTATTAGAGAATACTTTACTACCTAGATTAACTCCTAACACACTTAGTGATCTCATTACAAAAGTCTTATAATGTATCAGCTGTTGAGTCATTGTTTTAAAAGGAACCGGAATGGCTTTGATTATTTTATTGTAATCCTTAATTGAGAACTGAAAATTATATTTGACACAAAGGTTTTGAGACTTTGAGGACTGTCGTTCACCCTTTCATCCACTAGGGGGCAGCACTGCTTTGCTCAATGGCCGCCAGCTGCTGTAAACCGCCGAGAGAAGAAGCAGATCAGCTGTTGTTGAGTTTACGTCATCTCCTTGATCCCCTGCGCCATGCTAACCACATTACCCCCAGAGGGTTATTTATAGTTACCACTGGGGTGGTTATATTGTGTTGTTTCAGTACAGGACAGTAGCCGCTGCTATAAACAGCAGCTTTTACCCGCAGCTGAGTGAAAGGAGAAGAGAAAAACCCCGCAGAGTATCGCGAGTTTGGTTTGGTTTAGCAGCGTCATTTCTACTTCCTGGTTAGCATCAGCTGCTAACTTAGCATCTTAACGCAGCTTACAGGCTGTGTAGCAGAGCAGAGCAGCTTCACAGCTTTAATATAATACATCCATGGTTTAACTTCAGTCCTCTGGAGGTGAAAGCACCGTAAACTGAACCGAGTGTCATCATTAGACAGACACAGACACCCCTCAGGTCTGTTTTGTTGTTGTTAGCCGGTGGCTAGCACGTTAGCTTGTTTTTTAGCACGTTTTTTACGCGGATTTGGGTCCTGTTGTTTCCAGAAAACAGCAAGAAAACATCATGCAGAAGCAGCAGAAGCAGAAGCAGCAGGAGGAGGCGACGGTAGATGTCCAGTTCACTGATCTACCCAACGCTCTGATCGCCTGCAAGGTGCCGGAGGATCTGTTCAGTGAAGGAAACCTCAAGGTGAGGACAAACCAAACCAAACCAAACCAAACCAAACCCTCTGTCTGTCCGACCGCTTTCACTGCAGCACACTGAGTGTTGCTCTTTGTCATTTAATCTAATTCAGTTTATTCAAGATTCAAGATTCAAGACTACTTTATTAATCCCTTAAAGGGCAGTTCCATTTGGTGGCTCGCACACACACCATGCTCATAGCACAAACACAAACACATAACAGCACAACAGCACAAACACACACATAACATAACAGAGAAACCAGAAAGAAAGAGAGTTGGCAGCTGTCTGCTAGTTGCATGTAAGAAAATGAATAAATACATCATTAAAAATGGGAATTCTAATAAATATCACTATTAAAAAGTAGGCTACATCTCTGAAAAAGAAAAATCTGAGCAATCACTCAATGTTGTCACCAAGATTAAATACCTAGGACATATTATTCGAGATGATGATGATGATGTGCAACGGCAGTGCTGTAAACTGTATGCACAAGCAAACATGATCGCTGGTAGATTTCACATATGTCCAAAGGATGTTAAAGCTGCTCTCTTTAGAGCTACTGTGCAGTGTGCACCACTACATACAGCTAACCCTACACACAGCTGACCCTAACCTCTGGTGCAGTTATAGTGAAGGTTAGATGAATAAGATCAAAGTTGTGTGCTGTGCTGTCTATATTGTTTGTCTATGTTTCTTTGTTTGTGTCAATTGTTGGACTTGGAGTCTGTGAAATAAAGCTATATATATATATATTTGTTAGGGACAATGCAGGTTAATTAACATAGTGACACTTCCACTCGTTACAAACAAGTCGATGTGACTGATGTTCTGCAGACAGAGATTAGAGCTGAAGCTAGTTTCCAACTCCCGTCCCTAGTTATAAGGCTTTTAGTAGAAGAAAGACATCAAAATTACATAACAACACTATAAAGTGTACAATAGGCCTACATCTAAACTCATACCAAGTCATGACACATTAAAAATGCAACAGTTCTGATTTTGTTTCAGCCAGATTTTAACTTTGTATTAAAAATCCTAATGTCTGGGGTTAGTTTTAGTTTTATACATGTGGGAACCCTTTATAGAGAAGGCTGATTGCACAAAGGAGCTCTTATAATAAGATGTAAACGTGTAACAATATTGTGCCACATGACATTTTCACCCCCTTTTTTATGGAAACAAACTATAAACCATTTTAAGCTGACGTGACAAAATGATGTCACAACCATGACCTCACTGGGAGGTTTCAGTGATATTCAGTAGCGACTTGAATATAATGGATTTAGTTTAGTGTGAATGCTGAATCTATCTATCTATCTATCTATCTATCTATCTATCTATCTATCTATCTATCTATCTATCTATCTATCTATCTATCTATCTATCTATCTATCGATTCAATCTATCTATCTATCTATCTATCTATCTATCTATCTATCTATCTATCTATCGATTCTATCTATCTATCTATCTATCTATCTATCTATCGATTCAAACTATCTATCTATCTATCTATCTATCTATCTATCTATCTATCTATCTATCTATCTATCTATCCCCTTTCTCTGACTTTTTCTTCCTTCCTTCTTTATTTCTTTCTACCCCATTTCTCTTTCTTTCTTTCTTTCTTTCTTTCTTTCTTTCTTTCTTTCTTTCTTTCTTTCTTTCTTTCTTTCTTTCTTTCTTTCTTTCTTTCTTTCGTTCTACCCTTCTCTATCTCTATCTATCTACCTCTTTCTATCTATCATCCCCCTCTCTGTGTCTCTTTTTCTTCTTTCTTTCTTTCTTTCTTTTGCAAATTAGATAATGTATCAAAACAAAGAAATAGAATAAAAATGAAACGGGTAAAAGTGCAGAGAACGTGAAGTTGGAAACATCAGAGTCTGTTAAAAGCAAAATCAGAGATTATCATCTGTAACAGAACGGTTTGTGCATTTGTTTGGTTTTTCTTTTCTTTTTCTTCCTTTTTTAGCCTGTAATGGAAGCTAGTGGCCGTTCAAGTGCAACACTGTGATTATGTCACTCATCATATGTCTTGTATGTTATGTAAAAACATCATAGTATCTCACACATTGACTTCATCACAGTGATTGGCTGAGTAGCGTTACATGACCAACGCTGTAAAGGCTAGAAAAGACGCTCTGGTGAAAATAAAAGCATTGTTAAAATGCTATCTTTTTTAAATTAAAGGGATAGTTCACCCAAAATTCAAATTTCACTCTTTATCTACTCACCCTCATGTCGACTAATTTTCAGAGTCCTCCGTGGCTTCTCTGAGTTACGGGGGGTCGGCGCAGCACTGCATGTCCATATAACGGTTGTGAACGGAGCTCACTTTTCTTCGTCCAAAAAGACACACCAGAAAACATCCAAATACCTCCATGCTGCTCGTCTGTAATGTCCCTCTTGTATTGAAGCCCCGACATGAGAAATTGTTCCGCCGGTCACAAGAGCAGTGAACTGAGACACTGGGAGCTTCCGCTACAAACAAGCTTAAAATATAGACTTATTTAAGTTTTCTCATGTCGGGGCTTCAATACAAGACGGACATTACAGACGAGCAGCATGGAGGTATTTGAATGTTTTTTGGACGAAGAAAAGTGAGCACCGTTCACAACCATTTTATGGACAAATACTGCTGCACGGACTAGGGATGGGACTTTTTGTCGACAAATCGACAAAAAATCGACACATGCTCCCCTCGACAAAAAAAATGGAGCGTCGAAATGTCGAGGGGGCGGGGCTTGTGGGATTTCCATGTGTGAATTGCATTTTGTCTTTCAATATTTCCTATTCAAATAAACAGCAGAAAGTGCCACTTTTCCCCTAATGAAATAAAATGTTTTAAATAAAACAAATCCACTTTTGGATCTAAATGGGATAGAATAGCTAGGCTACTTGACCCTCATTCTGCTTCACATGTGACGGGAGCGTGCGCGCTGCATGCTGACAGGCGACAGAGTCAGAGATCAGCTGTCTGGGCTCCCTGCAGTCTAGGTGATGGTGCTGTTGATGACGAGTCCCGCTCCGCAAAAAGGGCAAAACCATCAGCAAAACAGGTGGATGCAATGGTTGCATTCTTCGTAGAGGACCGCGGACATGCACGGAAGAGAGAAAGGAAAAAAAAAAGAAACCGAATGCGTGCTGCCTCGTCCGCTCGTGCCGACAGCAGCGTTAATAAACCACAACAAAAGCACGTGTAGCCCCCGCCCCCCGCATATCTGCTGCTGCTGTAAAAAAAATTTTTTTAAAAAGGGCCGACAATTCGACAAAAAGTTGACACATGGGCCTCGACAATCGATTTTCCAAATCCCGTGTCGTTCCCATCCCTAGCATGGACCCCCCCCGTAACTCAGAGAAGCCACGGAGGACTCTGAAACTTCTCCCAGCTCTTAGTCCACATGAGGGGGAGGAGATCATGAGTGAAATTTGAATTTTGGGTAAAGTATCCCTTTAATAGGTTATAACTGTTAAAATGTTGTACAGAATGGATTTTAGGGAAGAAAAAAAAACATTTCCCCAATGTAAGCTATATATCTTAATAGAAGCTTGCCCTATAACCAATGAATGAAGGCTGATGTAGCAACGTGACTGTGATGACTCAGGTAATTCCATGACAGCCGTGTTTCAGTGTTGTCAGTCGTCCCCAGACATCTGGTAATCACCACCAGGATGTCAAAAGGCGTCAGAGGCTTAGTTAGTTAACCGCTAATCTCTGCTGCTAACTCACCTGCTATCAGTCGGCCATGACACACTCCCTACCTCTGAAGTTGCTGCTGATGAATCAGCTGCTTGGAGCTTAAAGCCTCCCAACATAATGACTCAGTTATAGTCAAGTACCGTATAGTTATATCGGTATAGCACCATTAAGACACAACATACAGGGTTTCCCCTTAGCGCTGGTTATTCTCCTAAAGGGCTGCCTCTTTTTTAGTTTCAAGATGTAGATTCTCTCTCTTTTTAATTACTTATTTGAATTGGAATTGTTTTTAATGAGTTTAAGTACAAGGTGATTGATTTTTTTTAAAGGGATAGTTCAACATTTTGGCAAATCGGCCCATTGCCATAATCCCTATAGTCATAGCAGTAGGTTCGTTACCTTTAATTGTCGGTGCAAGCTGTTTTTAGAACGGCGGAGCAGAGCCGTGAGCTGCTCAGAGCTACGCTACGGAGGCTCATTATGGGATTTCTTGGTTTCCCTCATCAAACTCATCAAATACACAATCCAACAACTCCACAACGCTCTGGTGGACAAGTTGTGAGCTGCACATTCACCACGCTATGAGATAATAACACAACGTTACCACACAGAGTTGTTTTCGAGAGACTGCTTGCTGAAAAACTGTCCCTGAAGGCAACGTGCATCAGTGGTTTTGCATGAATTTCCCTCTAAAACAACTCTGTGTGGTAACGTTGTGTTATTATCTCATAGCGTGGTGAATGTGCAGCTCACAACTTGTCCACCAGAGCGTTGTGGAGTTGTTGGATTGTGTATTTGATGAGTTTGATGAGGGAAACCAAGAAATCCCATAATGAGCCTCCGTAGCGTAGCTCTGAGCAGCTCACGGCTCTGCTCCCCGGTCTAAAAACAGCTTGCACCGACAAATAAAGGTAACGGACCTACTGCTATGACTATAGGGATTATGGGCCAATTTGCCGTAATGTTGAACTATCCCTTTAAGATTACATACATTTTGAGGAGTGTTGCTTTTATATTAGAATATTCTCAGTAAACAAAGTCTTGTTAAGACTATACCGCAATCACATCTTGATATTGATACCAATCAGCCAATATCAGTCATTTTAGCATTGGAGATGGAGATGTTGTGTTGGTCTTGTGTAGCTACTTTGTGTTTCGGTGCCGTGTCACTGGTCGATAGAGTGGACAATTGTGGGAACAGTGTTTTCAATTCAATTCAATTCAAAGTGTTTATTGTCATTTGCACAGTGGAAAGGTGAATTTCCCTGACAATGAAACTCTTACTTTGCTGTCCTCGTCATAGAAGCCAGCAATTATAAGGAAAAAACTAGATAAAAATGGACCAGTTTTCTGGTGAATC